>NW_006293349.1:6631193-6652845 GCF_000327345.1 Myotis davidii | reverse complement strand
CCCTTTCTCTCTCTCCCCCCCACACTCTCTCTCTCTCTCTCTCTCTCTCTCTCTCTCTCTCTCTCTCTCTCTCTCTCACACACAGACACACACACAAACACACACACATAGACACACATACACACACACACTCACACACAGACACACTCACACATAGACACACACACACTCACACACTAATCTCAATGAGGCTTTAAAACATGTAGGAAAAAGTCAAGGGGGTAATCTGTTGGTGTGCTGACCACGCCAGCCCCCGGGCGGGGGAGTGACAGGCGATATCTCCTCACGCTGCCCCGTTAGCTACCAGTACAATAAGCAGGCTTTTCTTTATAACCAAGTGTTTAATAGGAAGGGAGCGAAGCAGACTGAGCCGTGGCCCCCAAATGTGAAATGAAAATAACACCCTGTTCTTAAGAGATTGTGATGATGGGGAAGCTTGTGGGTTTTCAGGGAACTTGCCCGGATCGCTGTGAGTCGTGCCGGAGCCAGAGGCACCTTCCTGCCAGTCCCACGGGCGCTTCGCTGCGATTTATTTCTCCAAGGGGTTCGGGGACGTCTCGGAGGGCAGCTTGGCCCCCGGAAACCTGTGTCCTTGTTCTGAAACAACCTTCCCGGTGCCCGTGCCCCCTCGGCTGTGAAGTACCCACAGAATCCCGACCCAGGCCCCTTTCTCTCGGCTTAGTGTTTGTCTGTCTGCTCCAGAGATTATCAGGGCGAGGCCCGGGGAGCTCCGACCAGCACGGCCTGAGCCACCCCGCTGGCCGCCCCTTCGGGCCCGCGTCCCGGGAGGTAGGAGGCAGGCTCTCTGGCCACAGCTCCCGCAGAAGCTGTCATTTCCAGGCAAACCACTAACGGGCCCGGCCGAGGAATTCACGGGGAGCTAAGACAGGCTTTCTCCACGGGGCGCTCCTGAGATGCCAGCAGATGCCTCTTGCTCCGGGCCTGCGCCTGCCTGGCACCCAGTGCTCCTGCCTGCCTCCCAGTGAGCGCCCAGCAGGCCCGCCCGGAGACACAGTGTTCTGCTGGGTTTGGACCCACAGCCCGCGATGCTGGCACCGGCTCTGGACACATGCTCAGAGCAGCTGATGGCAAATGTGGTAGCAATTTTGCTAAAAATAGGGCCTCTCTGCCATTTGCAGAGGGATGGAGAGGAGGCGACGTGGTCCCTTCTTGGCGATGCCCTCTCATTGCCCGCGCCGCTGTCCCGGCCTCCCCTGATTACAGTCCCCGCGGTTTCCGGGGAATGTCCGTACATATCTTTATGTACATTCATAATTATGTTCTTAGATAATTTCTTAAAAGTAGAATTTCAAGGTCAAAGGATGTGTAAAATATTAGTTCATTTTTTTTTCCTTCTGGAAAAATTGTACTAATATTTTAAGGCCTAACAGTTCCTGGGAGTGCCTGCTACTCCACCCTGGCCGCCATTGGGTATTATTAATTTTCAATTAGTTCCCAGTTTTATAGAAGAGAAACAATATTTTGTTTTCTTTTCTATTTCGCTTATCACTTTGAGGCCAAGCATCTTTTCGCGGTTTATCAGCCATTTTTATTTCTCCTTTTATTACACTTGAGAAGCAAGATTTCAAAAAAGAATTGATTCCGTCTAAGCAATACCAAATACCCTAACAATAGAATGACAACAAAAGGAGCTTTAGATTATTTTTTCTGGGGTTGTCCTCCTCTATTTAGATGCCTCAGCTCTAGGATTTGGGGGTTGAGGGGCACCCTCATGCTTGACAGCTAGCATGGTGTGGGTCAGCTCTGAATGGACGTGTACACGGTGAGCACTAAATGACCATTTGCAGAAATGTGCCCACGAAGGACTAATCAGGCTCAAAGCAGACCTTATTCTGACCTGACTCCAAAGTAAAATGCTGAGTCACCAGGGTATTTGTGGCTACAAAAGCATCATTGGCAAGTGGTCCGGGGCTATCCAATTCAGTCCTACATGTAATTGAATTAGAGGCCCACGCTCTTTCTCCCAGGAAACTGGTGTTCCAAATCCTGCCTTTGATATTGGATAGTATTAAACAGGATTGCAGCTAGTGAACCAAGTTTCTATCCGTAAAAAAAGTCAAGGAACAAATGTCAAGTGATAAGCATGAAAGAGGAATAATATCGTCATTCTCTATCTAACTAACTTAATAATTGGACACAAACCGCGAGAATAGCTCTGCGAATCAAATACAAATGTTCTGTCCTGAGAAGTTAAAAGTTCGTGCATTTTGCACATTTGCAAAATGCTCATTTCAGATGGGGGCAAGAATAGGCAGACAGCCCTGTGGGAACGTGCAGATGTCTTATGTCGAAAAGGGAAGAACCTGGCCAAACTGGTGTAGCTCAGTGGTTGAGCGTCAACCTATGAACCAGGAGGTCACGGTTCGATTCCTGGTCAGGGCACATGCCCTGGTTGTGGGATCAATTCCCGGTGGGGGGCTTGCAGGAGGCAGCCGATCCATGGTTCTCTCTCATCAGTGATGTTTCTCTCTCTCTCCTCCTCTCCCTTCCTCTCTGAAATCAATAAGAATATTTTTTTTAAAGAAAGAACCTATTTCTGAAAGGCCAGGATAGTGCCAGCTGTTACTCCCTTGTGCGCAGTTGGTATATTTTCCAGAATTTGAAAATTGCCATTTGCAATGGGAACTTGCACTTCCAGTCCCATTTTGAAATAACGACCTAACTTCATTGAAACCTTTGTGAGATCGAACAGGGTTCCAATGAGGGAGTTTTTGTTCCCTGGGTATAGAAATTCCTGCCGTAGATTATTTAAAAAGCATCTCAATCTCCACAGCAGTGCCAACCAGCATGAGCGTCGCCGTGGCAGCACTCACAGGCCTCATTCTCTCTCCTGGTGGGAATCACAGTGAAGTTAACATGCCGTGTATCACTGTCTCTCTCTGTATGTAAGAGCTGATGAAATCATTTGGTTCCGTTATATCTAAACCCAATAACAAGAAGGTAGATAGATAGTGGTTAGAAAGCCCAGTAGTTAAAACATAATATAGACCTTCTTTTGAGGGAGGAGGAGGGGGACTGGAATGGTTATAGCACAATACCCCAGACCCATTTTAAAAAGAAGATGCTAGTTCAGAGAAAGGTCAAAATAATGCTACAGACATAGAGAAGCCATTAAAATATTGGTCTCTAGCGAGTAGCTCTTCATTCCAAATCAAGTCTTTGAGATCTGATGGCTTTTCTACAGTCATGAATGTTGGACCACAACTTAGGTTTATCGTTTTTCTCTTAGTGCCTTTCCCATAGACACCGAGAGAAACTTTTCATTTGCATCCCGCCCTCGGTTTAGGTGAGAATGCTCCTTAGGCTGTTTAATTTTACATCAAAAAGAATTTCTTTGAAATATAGTGTAAAATTCTCCTACCGTTTATATCAGGTATTAGGCATTTTTCCTAAATTGTTTTTACTTCCTTTTAAAATATCATCAGAGAGCCACTCCTTGCCATTTGTGTAACCTTTTCCAAGAGGAGTTTATTGATTAGCAATGGTTTATGTATAAAATGGGCATTAAAAACAGCAGCTCTTCACATAGCTAAGGTTAAAAGAGTTACGTAAGGCCCTCAGTACAATGGCAGGCCCAGAGAAAACGCTATTAAGAGTTAGTGTTTTTATTTTTATTCAATATACTGTAAAAATCTACGCTAATGAAATCTCCAATAGATTCTAAATATCTGCCCAGCTGTTGAGAATTGAACAATAAAAAAATAAAACCATTGGAGGCACAAAATAACAATTACTGACCCTTGATTTGGTATTTACTTAGGGGTTATTCTAAGCAAAGGACAATGTTAAATGAATGTACTTCTAGGGCAGAAGATTTTGAGCAAAAAGAGTGTGGGGTGCAGACATTTACCCACGTCACCAGAAGGCAGACCCCCCCCCCCCAGCTGTGGGAGGGTCTCCTGATGTCGTTACCTGTTCAAGGCCCTGGAGGAGGGGGTGCAGGAAGTGTGTGTGTGCCATAAACACTGTCGACCACTCCTCTTCTTCCTACTAATGCAGCCTGGCGAGCAGGCTGCCAGTCCTTCCGCAGGGCCAGCCCTCCATGTCCCAGGAGGTGAATCAAGGCTCCACTCCCCTTCTCAGACTGGCTTAGAAAGAGTGAGTCATCCAGTTCTTGCCGATGCCACCACAGCCAAAGGCCGCTGTGGCTTTCTGGGGAAATCTATCTGGGACTTAAAAAGTGACACAAGAAAGAGTGCTTGTCCTCAACCTTCGGACATTAATGTGTAAAGATGTTGTGATTAGAGCCACAACAACCGCGTCTGAACGTGAGTGAACGAACCCTTCCCGCTGAGGATGTCTGAACAGGAGTTTGGGGGGAAAGCCTGCTGAGCTGCTGTCTCTGAGCTGCTGAAATAGCCAACCCACATCACATTGACTCTGTGACTGCGTCTTTACTATGTGAGACCATAGATCCCTTACGCGTTCAAGCCGATTGGAGTCGAAGCTTGTTACTTGTGGCAGAAACATCCGAAGAGCACACGGAGGTTGGGGACGTATCTCACCTGATTCGCCAAAAGTGCTAGTTTCTCATTGCTGGTGTGACCAGCCCCCACAGACTCTGGCTCGAAATAACACACATTTATCCTCTTGCAGCTCTGGAGGCCAAAAGTCTAAATCCAAGCTGTTGGCAGGGCGGGGCCTGTCTGCAGGTTATGAGAGACTCCTGTCCTCGCCTTTTTCAGCTTCTACAGACGCCTGCATTCCTTGGGTTATGGCCCCTCTGACCTTCGTCTGTGCGTCTCCCACCACTGACACAGGCCTCCTCCTGTCCTCTTAGAGGGACAGCGGCCCCCTGGAGGGCCCAGGATAATCCCCCGACTCCAAGCTCCTGTCTCGGCAGCAAAGCCCCTTTTACCACCTGAGGTGATGTGGTCCCAGGGGCCAGGGCTTAGCAATGGGCATCGTTGGTGTGTGGCGGCTGCTATTCCGCCCACCGTATCCGGTGAACTGAGCCACAGGGCTGAGAGCTGCTGTCCCAGGCAGCTCACCCATGTGCGCTTGTGGAGCGAGCGAGGATGCTGGAGACATTGTTAAACTGCGGTTTCTGTCTCCTTCCTGTTACCCGTCTCATTGCCAGTGACTGTCTCTTGGTTCCTGGCTGGTGGCCCTGATTTTGCCCGGAGTGATCAATGCTTCTTGCCTCATCTCCATAATTACATTGGACACGGACATGGAGCCTTCGGGTGCTATTTCGAGCTTCGTCTGTACTAACCACTCAGTGATCACAAACCCCTGAAACTGTTACTGCTGCTCTACCCGTTTCACAAATTCAACCGCAATCGCCTCAATGTTCACAGCTTACTGCGAGGGCTGATTTTCTCTGCTTCTAGAGGTGCTAAGAGCCCGTGGCTTGTGACACCCACTCAGAAACTGAAAGTAAATTCAGGTTCTTACCACTGAGGACCCATGGGGATGCTTTTAGTTGCAATTTCCACCATCCCCGAGTGGGGTTTACACAATAGGAATGGATCCTCCCAAACAGGAAGCCCAGAAGTAGGGTTGCTGGGTGGATTCGTTCAGCTGCTCCGTCACGTCAGGGCGCCTTTAATTAGGGCGGAGAGCTGTTTCCCAAAGCCCCTGTGCAGTGTTTCTTTTGGGGTTGATCCCTACACCAACCCCTGGCCTCGGGGAATGGCCAGCCATGACTCATCCCAGGGCCTGAGCTCACTGCTCTGTGCACATTGCTGTCCGATCCCTGAACCGGGCCAGGCTCCATGTGCAAAAGGTAGAGAGCAGGAACCCGGGGGGTTGCCCTCCCAGGGACACGCAAACCCACAGAGCGGGGAAGGGGAGCTAACGCACATCTGAAACCAGAGTGCTGGGACTGGCCCCAGGGCACCTCTGCACATGGAGCCACTCAGCCCTGGGATGTCCATTGCTGGAGCCAGACTGCGCAGCTGCTCCTGCTGGGATGGGGTGGCAGCTCATCGGTGGGGAGGACTTCGCCGAGACTGAGCAGAGCATCCTGGGAAGTGGCTTGGGACTCCCTCCTTATCAGTGTCACCCAGAGGCTCCATGTGGTAAACTGTTCTAGACAACCGTGAAGGTGATATTTTTCATAAAGAAGGCAGAAGTCATCATCATGGGCCAACCAGGCCCCTTCTCAGATAGGGGCCTGTCATGGGCCCTGCAATTTGTTTTTTGGAAATTACTTTCTACATTTTCTCCAAAATAAACCACTTCACCCAAAGCACGTGGAACCTCTTATCTTTCCCGAGCAGAGTAGGGCTGAGTCACCGACACGGGGCCACCAACCTTCGCTGCTGCTTGGCCTCCGGAGCCCGAGCCCGAGCCCGCCCTCAGATGGCTCGGTCCTCCTGCTCCTGTCCGTCAAACGCGGACACGTGACTGGCATGTCCTGATTATTGGGCCAACCGCTCCTGTATCACTGTTCTCATTGCCATGGGCCCATGTCCACTTCTTCAGAAAAGCAGATCTTCAGCCTGGAGGCTCCATGAGGAGATGTGCAATTTGGAGCCAAGTGTCCTCCCTGAACACCCAAAGCTAAGAGCAGCATCCTGACCTTCAGTCAGGACCCCGATGGAGAGCATCTCTGAGACTCTCCTCTCCGGAAGCCACCCACGCCCTGGCAGGAGGGGCATTCGGTGGGGAGTTAGGTGCATGTTCACAATAGTCAGGAGGCAGGTGCAGGGAACACCTCTTGTGTTTTTATTTTATTTTGTTTTTTATTGAATTTATGGCGGTGACATTGATTCCTAACATTATACAGGTTTCAGGTGCACTCAATACATCATCTGTGTATTGTATTGTGTGCTCACCACCCCAGCCAAGTCCCCTTCCATCATCATTTATCCCCCCTTGACCCTCATCTACCTCCCTCTACCGCCTCCCCCCCCCTTCTTTCTGGCAACCGCCATACTGTTGTCCATGCCCATGAATCTGTCTTTGTTCTCTCTGCTCAGTCCCTTCTTGCTTTGGCTTCGGCTGGGCCTCTTCTCCACAGCCACCCGCGCTTTCCCGTGCGGATCAGTCAGTCTCTGGAGTCACTGCCCCTCAGCAAGGCCGTGGTGCCCTTTGCACAGGCGAGGCCTCCTTGTCGATGGAGCCAGAGGGCGTTTTACATGCAGATACAACACCACAAAGTGTCCAGAATGTTTCTGACGCGGCCTACTGAGTGGCCTGGTGGGTCAGCAGTCAGGATGAGGTTGGATGGGGCAGTGCTCTTTGGAGAAGTATTCAGAACTCCTTGGCCCGCTGGGTTGCATGGGTGGCCCCGCAGGTCACTGCTCTGGGCTGCGGAGCAGTGGCAGGACAAGGTGCCGCCCACCTCGGGGGCACCTTCACTCTCTTGTCACTTTCCCAGGACTTGGCGGGAAGGCTCAGGTGCTAGGACCCCTGAGAAAGCCTCTCTGTGCTGGTCATCCAGGTAGACAAGATGGGAAACTGTCCATTTTCTCTCCCTCGTTGACATGTGCCCCCACCCCTGCCCCTGAGAGCATGGCTTTGAGATTGTCCTGGCCGCCTTGTAAATCACACGATGCCTGCTGGCAGCTCTAAGATAATTTCTCTCATTGAAAGTGAGAGCTTATCTGATTCGCGCAGTTAGCATGAGTCACCTGTGTGCCTGGGAAGCGGAGCTCCGGTCTCTGACGTTGACACTGGAAACTGTGCCCACGGAATGGGCCTCTGGAGTGGAGAACACACATCATGGATCTCACACCGGAGACGCAATGCAAGACCCCAGGGTGGTGGTGAGGGCGAAACCCCACCTTCTGCTAGAGAGGTGTGTTGAGTGCATAGCACACTGGACTTGAGTATCGCGGGCCGGAAGGGAAATATTTCCTTCGTAGTAGGAAGCCTCTGTTACGCTTTGGAGAAGTTTTCCCGTAAATCATTTAACAGCTGCTTTACTGTACGGCCTTGAAACTTTACCCTGTCGCTGGTGACACACGTTCTTGCTTCTGGAAGAACTTCACAGGCTTCTCTTTACCAGTAATATTTTGTTCCCAAAATATCAGCTCCGGGGGAGGATTGAGTAAAGGCTGACCCAACAAGAATTGTTCTTGAGCAAACCTTCTGCCTCTTTGGCTACAATGGCCGATGTAAGGTTATTCCTAAACACCAGCTGGCTCTCATACTAAAGAGCCAGCCTAGAGAGATAATGATTTTGTGACAAAAGAAAATGTTAACCATCTCTTAGCCTAAAAGCATCTTGTATCTGTGAGTGTGAAAAGAGGTGATGACAGTGGGTGCTAGTAGTGGTGTAAAGTGTGTGAGTGAGTGTGTGTGTGTGTGTGTGCATGTGTGTGTGTGTTCCCTAGAGGATGGCAGGGTGGAAAAGCATGATGGGACAGAGCCTTGGCGGAATTTCAGTGGAAATTCTCTTCCTTAGGTGGAAGATTCCCGTGACAGAGGCGGGCCACTAAAGAAACACCTGCAAAAGCGGGTAGATAGAGAATAGCTCGCTCAGGGCCACGCTACTGAAATGAGCCTGCAATTCTCAAAGTTTGTTCCACATGAGGGACACCTGGAAGGTACACGTGCCAGATCAGAGTCACGAGGTGCTGATTTTTAGAAGGGAGCTCTTGGCCAAGGAGAATTTAAAAATAGAAGTAAAAGTGAGGCTGGGAATTCACCAAGCATGACTTGAGTTCAGGGGGCAGTTACTGAAGTCCCTTCAGAAAGGAAGATTCCCACAGATAGGGCAAGAAGGAAGCGGAAGCAGAGAGGGAAGTGCAAAAAGCTTTGCTCTAAAACAGGCCCATCTGACCCTGGTCACAGTGTCTCATTGGGCAGGAATCCAGGAAGGCACGTGGCCGGCTTAGAGTAGAGTCAATCCATGAAGGGGTTTTCAAGGAGGTTCTCAGTGCCAATTCAGAGAGAATAAGAGCAGGAGAGGGGCCATTTACCGAAACTTTTGCAGTAGGTGCAAAGTTTGCAAGTCATTTGGGAAGCCTGGTTTCAATTTTGGTTAATCTATTTATTTTGATTCAGAAGAGCTCCTCATTTTAGAAATCATATGTATTGCCTATTAAAAGGTCAATAAAAAATGGTTCTTTCCCACTTAAGTTCTGAACCACTCCGACCAATGGAGATAAAAAAAACATCAGCTTGAACACTGAAAACAGTTACATTAGAGGGCATGAGTAAATAGGCTTGCTAACACTCTTCCTGCCATGTTCTCTTTGATTCACCCCGCCCCCAGGCTCCATAATTCCATAGAATGGCACACGGAACTCAGGCAAGCTCTACAGAGCACAGTTTTACTATAAAGGGCACACCTGAGGGACAGACAAATGGAAGAGGTGCATAAGGCCAGGTGATGGGGTGGAGGAGTGCAAGCACAGAGCCCCCGTGCACTCGCCGGGCGTGCCAGTGCCTTCCCAGCACATGGATGTGCTCACCCACTGGAAACTTCCCGAAACTCACTGCTCAAGAACGTTTTATCACGGTTTTATTACATGGTCATGATTGATTCATTCATTGACCATTGGTGATTGAACAATCTCCAGTCTCCTCCCTCCCTCATGCTGCCCCTGCTCAGAGGTGTGGCAGGGGGACTGAGAGTTTGGAGTGCACTCCTATGTGGTCTTTCTGGTGACCAGCTCCCATCCTGAAGGTAGAGTAGGAAGGGGCCCACTGTGAGTAAGAAAGACATTCCTATCCCTCAGGAAATTCCAAGGATTTTATGAGCTCTGTGCCAAGAATATGGGACAAAGACCAAATATATTGTTATTGTACCACAATGGGGTGAATTATATTAATAGATTTTTCTAATGTTAAACAATTCTTGCATTTTGTATATGGCATGCAATTTGGCCTACTTATATTTTGTTTGGGGCTTTTTCCATAGTGAGAATGGCCTATAATTTTCTTTGTTCATATTGTCTTTGGCCTAATTCTATGAGCAAGGTTCCATTGGACTTACTCAATTAGCTGGGATATTACCCTCTTTTTCCAGTCTTAGGAAAAGTTTAAGATTAGAATATGTTCCTTGAATGTTCCATTGAATTCACATATGGAACTTTCTGAGCTGGTGTTTAGCTTTCGAGAACTCTTTTAATTACTGATTCAATTACAATAATGATTACACAATTATTCAGATTTTCTATTTCTTCTTGAGTCTGTTTTGGTAAGTTGTGATTTTCTAGGAATTTGTCCCTATTATTTAAGTTTCAAACATGTGGACATAACACTATCCATAATGCTTTCTTCTTATCCTATATAATAAAAGCCTAATATGCTAAGTGTCTAGTCTTCGGGTTGGCCATTCAACCAATCAAAGTGTAATATGCTAATGATATGCTAAGGCTAAGGCTGCTCAACTGCCCACTATGACATGCACTGACCACCAGGGGGCAGATGCTCCAACTGGTAGGTTAGCTTGCTGCTGGGGTCTGGCAGATTGGGACTGAGTGAGACAGGAGGACATGCCTGGAGCCCTCCCACAGTTCCTCCCTGGCTGGCCAACCTCCCGCATCCCTCTCTGGCCCCACTGGTGCACTGATGGGGTCCCTCAGCCAGGCTTGTGCCCTCTCGCAATCCTGGACCCCTCAGGAGATGTCGGAGAGCTGGTTTTGGCCCAATCCCACAGGCCAGGCCGAGGGACCCCACTGGTGCATGCATCGTGCACTGGGCCTCTAGTATTTTATTATTTGCTGCAATTGTAGCAAAGTCCTTCTTTTCCAATGTTTTAATTAATCATCACTGTGCTAATGATCTGATGTATTTAGAAATGTTACTATAAGAAAAAGGATAGATGGTTCTGTGTAAAGAGACTATTACAAAAGAAATTGGAAAATATAAATAAATCATTTAAAAACATCCTGAGAAAGAAATATCAAGAACTCAGATATGACTACCGAGAAGAAAACAATAATGTCGATTTAGAAAATAGTAAAGGATATGAGTTTATTGAGGCTGCGAAGTTAAAGCTGAGGAAAAACTTAGAAAACTTGCTTCACGATAAAGAGATTTATAACACAGGGTTATTAAATATTTTATTGTAGGAGAATATTGAATGACAGGGAAAATGCTTATGATATATGATTAAACAGTTTTAAAAACTAGTCACATAATACTAATGGGTAAACTATCACCCAGTGATGACAGATGTATTGATTGATCAATCAATAGATAGGTGGATATAGAACAATAGATAGCCTGAAGGGATACCAAAATATTGGCAGTGTTAGAGTCGTAGGTTTAAAGATTTTAAATTTTCTTCTTCGTGCTTTTTTACAGGACATTATACAATTTCTATAATAAACATGGGTCCACAGTTTTGGACAGTAAGACAATTAAAGGGAAAAATCATGTAGATAATTGGGCACAAGAGGTAGGTAGGTATTCAAGTGAGACAAAGGATAGAAAGGAACATAGACTCAGGAGCCACAAGCATCCAGGTGATTAATGAAGCTTTAAAAGTAGACAAGCCGTTGGCATGAGACCTGAGGGCAGTGGGCACCAGCGGGCACCAGCAATGCCATCTAGACGGATAGGGAAGGAATAAGAGCCAGAAAATTGTGAGAGAACCAGAGCGATGAGGCGAGGCAGTCACGCAAGGATGTAACCCTAAGGAGGAAGTAATAACAGCATCACGTTATGGAGAGTAGAAAAAACTGAGAAGTGGGCCAAGGTCATGGTGATATTAAGGCTCCTTCAATGGACTGGGGCAGTCGAGCCAGATAAGAGAGGACTTCCAAGGAGATCAAGTGGCAAGGCAGTGGAAAGTGGGTTAAATGGGCAAAGATCACCCACTTGAGGACTTGGGATATGAAAGGGAGGAGAAATGATATAAACCTTAGAAGGAAGTGCCAATTAAACATTTAATTCAGCAGCTAAGAGATTTTTAAATGATTAGAAACAGAAGGGAAGGAGGCCTCTTGCATTTTTTTCACATCAACTTCTTAAAAACGATTACTATTACTTCAATATTCATTTAAAAACACATTACCATGCAACTCCTGAAAATAACGTTGCTTCCATTAGAATGATTAGTGTTTGGCAGTGCGTTCCTGTGCTGTCCTCTTGAGGAGCAGGCGGCCTTGCTAGGTGCTCCTTAGAGGGAAGAGGGGCTGCCCGACAGCTCAGTCACCTGCAGGCGAGCATCACAGAGCAGCGTGGCAATCCCACACCCGGGACCCTGACTTTCCTGTGTGATGGACTGACACGTGGGGAACAGGTGATCTTTTTCAAGTGTCTTTGCACTGTATGACCTTGATGAGCATTCTAGTTCCAGCTCTAGCACCCTTTTCTTCTGCAGCTTAAATGTAAATAATAAGGCATGAATCGCCAGGGCACTGACCTGGATAAGTATTAGAGGTGTTTGTTGAGATGGGTTTCTTTAGGCTGGGAAGGTGTCCTGGAGAAAGGAGGATTTGAACTGGACCTTTATTGGGGTGGGGAGGTGGAACTTACATTTGTGGAGAGAAAGGGGGGTTATTCCTTTCAGAGATAATAGTTGTCACCCTGTTCAGTGCTTCCCCCCTTTCTGCCCCTGCTCCCAGGCCCCTATCTGGGAGTGGTTGGTCCTTGCAAGGTCCTCTGTCCCACCTGGTGGTGCAGAGCACAGGGCAATGCAGCTCTGACCACACGCTGTACCCCAGGTCCCACATGGTCCGGGTCACCTTCTGTACATAACACCAGCACTGGACAAATACTTGAGAACACGTAATCTATGAACATATGATTCACAGGGTCACTGTATCACGCGGAAGGAGAGAGGAAGGCCCAGTGAACTTGGAATGCCTGCTTTTTCCTAAGAGCTGAGCTGGATGCTTCTTATACATTGTCTGTGCCAGTCCCCACAGCAATTTTAAAAGGTTGTGATTCTAATTTGGAGAAAAGAAAATGGTAGTTCAGAGGTGCAAAGAAACCTGTTTACCTCCCCCATCCAGTAGAGTCAGAGTCAGGATTTTATTATTATTATTATTGTTATTATTATTATTTTGCGACATCTTTGACATATAACATCATATTTGTTTTACTAGTACAACATAATGACTTAATATATGTCTATATTGTGAAATGATGATCACAATACATTTAGTTAACATCCACCGAAAGCCAGGATTCCTACCAGCTCTGACTCCAGAAAATAGCCTCTCCCGTACACTAGACAAGTCCCTACAGATAGAAAACACATGTTCCCCCTTTAATTACAGAAGCATCTCAGGATTGAAGTTATGGAGAAGAGGACTTACTACATTAGCTACAAGGTCAAACAAAGTATTTAGTAGGCGAAGCCTTGCTGTAGAGAGAGTGCACGCTCAACCTTTGATCAGGAGAGAGGACGGCCTTACAGCAGTTCTTTGGAAAGATAACCAAAGTAAATAAAGAGGAAGTTTTCAGCTGCTCCGGGCAATCCTGAAAACACGACATATCTATGTGATTACTAGCGGAGTCGAAGAGCATTTTATGGGGCAAATAAAAAGCCCAGAGTGAAGTCAGTGCCAATGGCCTTTCAGCCACCTGAACGCGATGAGGAACATTCCCCATGTCCTTCAACATAAGGCCGAGAATGAGAGCTTTCGAGACTTTGGCTTACAATGAGCACACTCCCAGAATTCCTGGGGCCATTGGGATATCTCTTCAAATAAAAATTAATCAATTTTTATGTTATTGCTTTACCTTGTGCGAGAGAAAAATGGCGAAGTTACCAACTAAAAACATAGCATACAGAATAGCCTTTTAGTAAAACCGGGTTTCACAAAGAAACTGGGTTACTTTCCAAGCATGTGTAATTTATTTAAGCTTTAATACATGAATAAATTAGTTTGTTGCAAAAATGTCAAAACTTAAGATATTCTATGGTGAAAGAACAGTTCTATAGGGGGAGAAGAATGAAGTTTTCTCTCTGATTTGCAGGTGAATATATCTCCCTCTAGTGTTCAAAGTGACCAAATGCAATCATTGTGTTTTTCCAGATCTGGTTGTGATTAGTCAAAGGTCAATGTGTGGTAATAAAGCAGCGCTGTTATTTGCTTTTATGGGACTTGGTCCATATATAGCTCAGTATTTTCACAAACAAATACCACATGCATGAACTGTCAGCCGCGTCTTGTAAGGTTCTTTTGCATCTAAGGTATCTGTTGCAACTCTAACTTTGTACTTGCATAACTCTTTGTTAAAAGGTTGACAAAATATGTCTTTTTTTTAATATGTAATTTTTAACTTTTCAGTTTCCAGGAAGAGAAAGCGACAGCCTGGGGCTCAGTCCTGAGACCACCTTTGTGTTTGTTTCTCTTTACTCTTTCTATCCCTTGAGTGTTCCATCTAATCTCATGGCTTCAATGACCGTCTGTCTATGGATAAACTTCTAAAACTACACCTTCACCAGAGCTGCCCCCAAGCTGTGGAGCTTCCTACCTCCTCAACATCCCACTTGTATGTCGAATAGGCATCTCAAACTAGGAATCTGGAAATCAATTAAAAAACAACAACATACGTTCAGCACGTGTCCTCCTACCCTCCCTGCTTTTCCCATCCTAAAAGTTCTAGCATTTACCAAGCAGCTCAGACAAGACACCCTAACAATCGTTTCACCTTATTCTCATTCCTTCCCTCTAGTCCAGTGGTTCCCAACCTTCTGGCCCTTTAAATACAGTTCCTCATGTTGTGACCCAACTGTAAAATTATTTTCGTTGCTACTTCATAACTGTAATGTTGCTACTGTTATGAATCATCATGTAAATATCTGATATGCAGGATGGTCTTCGGCGACCCCTGTGAAAGGGTCGTTCAACCGCCAGAGGGGTTGTGACCCACAGGTCAAGAACTGCTGTTCTAGTCCATCAGCAAGTCCTAGCAGGTTTTCCTCCAAAATACACCCCGATTTGTCCCCTTCTTTTCATATCCATTACTTCACCCAAGTTCAAGCCCCACTGTTACTTCCCTGACCTACTCCTGTAGGCTCTTTTTTTTTTGAAGCATGAGTAGGAAGTTTATTTTATTTTATTTTTAAATATATTTTTATTGATTTCAGGGAGAGGAAGGGAGAGGAAGGGAGAGGGAGAGGGAGAGGGAGATAGAAACATCAATGTGAGATAGGATCATTGATTGGTGCCTCCTGCTGCCCCCTACTGGAGATCAAGCCGGCAACCCAGGCATGTGTCCTGACTGGGGATAGAGCCATGACCTCTTGGTTCATAGATTGATGCTCAACCACTGAACCACACTGGCTTGGCTTATTTTACTTTTTTACCGAATTTATTGGGGTGACATTGGTTCGCAAAATCATACAGGTTTCAAGTATACAACTCAATAAAACATCATCCACACATTGTATTGTGCACCCATCACCCCAAGCTAAGTCTCTTTCTGTCCCTATTCTCCTCGACTTTGTGCGCCCCCCCTCCCCCCACTCTCCTTTCCTCTGTTGTCTGGTTGGAGATATATATGATTTTATTTGCTTACTCCCTTCACCTTCTTTCATCCTGTTCCTCAAACCCCCACCCCTTTGACAGCTGTCTGTCTGTTCCATGTACCCATGCCTCTGTTTCTATTTTGTTCATCAGTTTATTTTGTTCATTAGATTTGCCAAGATCTAGAAACAGCCCGAGTGCCCATCAGTAGATGAGTGGATTAAAAAGCTGTGGTACATCTACACCATGGAATGGTACTCAACTATTAAAACAAGGCGCGGGGGGGCGGGGTATTTCCTTTTGAAACTGCATGGGCGGCCCTGGAGATGGTTAACTAAGTGCAGTAAGCGATGGGCTCTTTGTTGGCCTTCCTGCTGCCCCTCCTGCTCCTTCCAAGTCATGGTTGCTCCACCTTATTACAGTAAGATCCTTCCTCCCTGTGTTCCTGGCTTCCTCCAGGCCCTGAATGCATCAGGCTCCTGCCCATATCCAGGCTGCCCACCAGCCCTCCCACTGACTGGGAACCCCATCCTGGCATCTCTGTAGGGTTGACTCCTTTGTTGTTATTCAAGGAGTCTCAACTCAAATGCCTCCTCTTTGAAGAGATCTGCCCGTGTGATTCCCTTGCAATCTCTCCCAGTACCTGTTTTCTTTTCTCCTTACGTTTTTACCACCTGAAATAAATAACACATATATAATTTAGGAGTGTACTCACTGTTTTCTGGCTAATTGTGTTTCTCTGTGCCAGGCCTGGAGCAGGGATCTTGGCTGCCCCTGTATCTCCCATGCTGAGCACGGCGCCTGGCCCGTCGCAGGTACTCAAGAAACATTTGTCAGCTGAGCAAAATGAGGAAGGTGAGGACCAGTGTTTGCCTCATCTTTGGAGTATTATTTCCCAAAGAGAGAAAGGCATGGGAGAGTAAAACTTTCCAGGTTCTGGACCCTGCTGTAGGTTGATTTTCTCAGCCTCATACCCCACAAGAATGAAAAGGAGCACCTTTAACTCACACACTCTTCTTCCTTCCACACATGCTCCCGTTTACAAAAGCAGGAGGCCCTGGCCGGTTTGGCTCAGTGGATAGAGCATTGGCCTGCGGACGGAAGGGTCCTGGGTTTGATTCTGGTCAAGGGCACGCCCAGGTTGCAGGCTCGATCCCCAGTAAGAGATGTGCAGGAGGCAGCCAATCAATAATTCTGTCTCATCATTGATGTTTCTATCTCCCTCTCTCTCTCCCTTCCTCTCTGAAATCCATAAAAAATATTTTTTAATAGCAGGAGGTAAAAATTAAGTAGTAACAAATTATGTAAGTCAGAGCTCAGCATCTGCACAAGCTTACACGTTATAAAGGGACATAAAATATCTTCTCATAAAAGTTTCCCAAAGAATCAGCACAAATTTGGGCCTACAATGCTCAGGCAAGCATTTGGTTCATGTCTCATAAAATCATTTTAGCAAAAAACACCCAAACCACGAGAGAAAACACACGACCATAAATACAATGGAACCTGACACCGGGGAACCAAAATATCAGCCTGTCAATTTCTGTTCTCCATTCGGTCTCTCATGCTCGGTTCACTGAGGTACCCAGTTTCTGTTCCCAAACACCTTCCCCCAGAACGGACTTCCCCTTTGTAGATTTGCAAGTCAAAAGCACACAGATGGGGCCCAGCCCAAATGAAACACAGCGCATTAGGGAGCCTTTCAAGGAGATAAGCAACAGGGGTGACAGGGTGCCTTTCTTTAATGTGAGGGACCCAGGGGTCTAACACAGATGACCTAAAATTCATTTCTATCATTAAAAAATATATATATATTGATTCTTGTCGGGGTTTTGAGCTGACCTTACCCGGAGTGGCGAGGACAGGAGTTCCATCTTGGCCTGGGTTTGGCTGGCGACCTTGAGGCTCACTGTGAGAATCACCATGGGGATTCAGTCGTGGGGGGGGGGGGGCGTTTCTCTTGCCCACAGGGACCACAATAACCAACAAATACAAAAGAAGTGTCTTCGCCAATTTTCATGGAATTGTTTTACATTCCCAAGTTCTGGCCAGGAGCCCTGCAGCAGACGCACTTAGAGGCAGGGTTCTGGGAATGAGGCCGGGGCCCAGGGGAGCTTGCCAGGGAGCGTTAGCAGAGACTACGGAGAAAGTGGGACTACCCCACCCTTGCTTATCTCAGTCAGTGACCCTGCAGAGGCGAGGGAGAGGAGGCGGCCCGTGGGGGAGGGTGGGAGGTGCGTGCTGGCTTTCAGGCTCCTGTCTGTGGAGCTGTTGCTGAGATCAGCCTACCCCGGGTGGGCCTGCGCCTATGGACAGTGCCCTCGGTGAAGCGACCCACTGGGCGTTGGGTGCTTGCCAAGAACCCAGAATTCCTCCTAAATACCAGGGAACTGCTGGGACTCGCTCCATGGCCTCCCTGACAGTCACTTAGCCAACCACACCTCCCATCTCTTGGTTGCTGCCTGTGGTGTGAGCCCTGGAGGGGATTTTTCTGCCTCTCATTCTTCCTAAGGGCTGTTGGCTGCTTCTTGGCTGACTCCGCCTTCCAGTCCTCTGCTGGCTCTCAGTATTTATCCTCTGTTTTCCAGAAAAAAAAAAAAATTCTTACTAGTGTTAAGCTTGCAGCATCTCCTCTCCTTGTCTCCTGTTGGCTCACAGTTTTCTTCACTCTCCTACTTCCACATCCATGGGGCAGCCATCGCCTTAGTCATTAATTCCTTGAACTTACAAGGCCAAAAGCCTTCCCTTGGCCACCCTTATCAATGCCTGGAATTGCCTCCCTTCTGAAATCAGAGTCAAGACCCTCCTCACCCCTCTCCTCTCTGTTGTGACACCTGTCACTCTTACTGAGATCCCCACCCATGCCACTTAATAGGTCTTGCCTTCTCTATTGCTGTTATGTTCTAAAATTCTTTTTCTTTTTTTAAATGTTTTTATTGATTTCAGAGGGAGAAAAGAAGAAACATCAATGATGAGAGAATCATAGATCAGCTGCCTCCAGCACGCCCCCTACTGGGAATCAAGCCCACAACCCCGGCATGTGCCCTGACCGGGAATCGAACTGTGACCGGGTTCATAGGTTGATGCTCAACCACTGAGCCACACCAGCCTGGGTGAGATTATTTTAACTTCACTCTTACAAATTCTCCCTCCCCTGGCTCAATTGTTGTTGAAGGAGGTCATCGAGAGGATGTGACCACCAGTTGACCTGTCACTTGGACCCGGACAATTGGAGGCTCCACTGGCCCCCTTGCTTAGAGCAGGGGTTCTCAACCTGTGGGTCACAACCCCTTTGGGGGTCGAACGACCCTTTCACAGGGGTTGCCTAAGACCATCGGAAAACACATATATAATTACATATTTTGTGATTAATCACTATGCTTTAATTATGTTCAATTTGTAACAATGAAATTGTGGGTCACCACAAAATAAGGAACTCTATTAAAGGGTCGCGGCATTAGGAAGGTTGAGAACCACTGGCTTAGAGTGTACATTCTGCCCACTGTTCCCACAGCGGGAGCCACTTTCAAGGACGTGACCTTGAGGGAGCTGTTTGTTGTTGAGACCATCTGGATGGAACATGTGACTAAAACCCATTGAAGCCTCTGTGTAAGTTTGAAGACTCTGGCGGGCAGGTACAGAGCACCTACTCATCTTTCAGCCACCCAAGACACGCCTCATGTGTAAGTTCCCTTGTTTATGAAAGCTGCCCCCTCTCCCAATCCGGAGAGATCTGCCTCTTTCTTCTGCTCTCTCTGTCTTCTGTGTCCAGGGACCAGTTTTCGAGCCAACAACTGGCATCAGTCAGAAGACCAAGGAAATGGGTCTTGGGAAAGAGGCATCCACAGGAGAAATCCCGAGTCGTCCATTGGTCTTCATGTGGGGAGGGGTTGTTAGATGCTTGTGGACCACCATGTGAGTACGGGGACTCCCCTAAAACACCAGCTGGTTTGATGAGCTTAGTTTGAGGAACTGTGCAGAGCACCCTGAGACAAAGAAACCCAAATTCATGGGGTCTACTGTGGGCTCTTCAGTAGTGGGCCATTGATGGCCAATTAGAGGTTGACTCTTGAGTTAGAAAGTTAGGAGAAGAGCTGAAGTTAGAGAAGAGAGGTTGGTTGTCTACGACTCCACTAGCTTCGGGGCTGGCAGCCAAGGTGAGAGAGCAGGATCACTGAAGACCTTCATGTGCCGTCTTGCAAAGCTAGAAACAAAAATCATTCCCCCGACTCCCCCCGAAAACAACCCAATTATACTAGAAATATGGGATTGATATTACTAGACCTGGATAGTCATTCTGTCACATTAAAAAAGAGCAACTGGTTTGGCACTGACGGGTTGCACTGCCCAGGCATTTATTGTTGCCCCGGACGGACTCTATGGCTGTGCGGCACAGATCTTCGGCATGGTTTCCACCTAGATGGCTGGTTTGCTGCACTTGGGTTTTCCCTGGACAGAGAGAGGCTCCTCCCCACGGTGACAAAAATCACCAACTGTCCTCACCTCAAGGCCAGGTGGGCATGTTCTGTGTTCCACTGTACAGTCATTTATCCACCTCTGGTCCCTTCCGTGGGCCTGGAGGATGTTATAGCAGCACCCCCAGAAGTCCCTACTAAATGCACCCAGCAAACCTGACACGAGAGCCCGCAAAGCCCGTCTTGACTGAACACTACATGATCTCTGATGACAAAGCTGTCCTCCAAGCGAGACGGCCTCGGACATTATTACCAGCTCACCAGGGGGCCCCTGTCCACTACCCAAACAGAATGTTATGTGTTCACACCTGAGAAGCCTGTTCATGTGTCATCTCTATGAAGTCACACGAGGACACAAGTGAATGCCCGGGTGATCCCACCCCCAGCCCAGGGGACTTACTAAATTGGTGATTTGGGTGTGAGTGCACCCTGCAGCGGAAGGCTGTCCGACCCGTGTCCCCCAGCGCCCCAGCTGCTCCAGCCGCCTGAGACTCGGAATTGGAATAAGTGGGTTGGAAAATCATTGTCTTAACTTGTTTGCACGAATCTTTCTTACATGTGTGCACGGCTCACATTCACTTCAATGCCTAACATCAGGAGGAGTTCAGGTTGTAGTTTAGAGGAGTCTGGTGGTGGTTTTGTGACCAGAAAGATGCTGTAGGGACGCCAGTTGGCCACGGGTAGCATGGATTTCACTGTGCATCACTTTGTGCTAAGCTCAGTCTCCAAGACCCCTCCCCGCTGGGCGAAAGGAGGACTCGCTGTGCTCAGGTCCCAGTGGCCTCTGGCCGCCTCCTGCCAGCTCTCCCTGCAGGCTCCCCTTGTGTCCAGCTCTTAAATGCTGTTATTTTCAAACCAGGCTTTCCTCTGTTCTAATTCCACACCCTCCCGGAGCGTCCCCTGGCGCTCAGGGATTTCAGTGTCATTTGTATGTTAATGAGCCTCCCAGGCAGTTCCCAGCCAGCCTCCGGCTCTCCTGGGGGCCACAGGGGACCGGAAGTGGAACCAGCCTGCCTGTTGCTTAGCAACCAAGCTGCCGGGACGCTAGGCAGCCCGGCGCTGAGAGCGGAGACTCAGGCCCCTCTCCAGAAGGGTTTCCTTTCTTGTCTGAGAGTCCCGGGCGCTCCGGGGGCAGCCGTCCGATCGGGGAGCCCCTGGTGCCCCTGGTGCCCCTGGTGCCCCACGCGTCCCGCAGCCATGAGCCGCGAGCAGGTGAGCAGGCCCCTCGCCGTTCAAACGTGATGAAAGCCGCGTCCTTTAGACTCCCCTGTTGAGCCCCGCGGGGTGCAGCCTCCCTCACCCAGCTGTGTGGTCGGTGCTGAGTGCCTTCCCTGAACGCTCTGATGTGTCCTTATCAACCGTTGGTCCTGGATGTTGTCGTAACAGCTGTGGGTGCGGAGGGGCCGCACGCTTCCCTGACAAGCTCAGGGAAGGCCGCCTGGCAGCCTTGCAAACGCAGAGACTTTAACCAGAGGGTGGTCTGGTGTTAAAGCGACTTTAACTGCCCCCGGAGTGGCTCAGTGGTGGAGACGCTGCCCATGAACCAGGAGGTCATGGTTCAATTCCAGGTCAGGGCACATGCCCAGGTTGCAGGCTCCATCCCCAGTGTAGGGCGTGCAGGAGGCAGCCGATCAATGATTCTCTCTCATCATTGATGTTTTTCTCTCTCTCCCCCTCTCCCTTCCTTTCTGACATCAATAAAAACCTCACACACACACACACACACACACACACACACACAACTGTTTTAACTAAAATGCATTTATGGTGGAAGTCATGTCGTAGGCCAATATCTTCCCTGTCAAAGTTCACTCTTTACCATAGCTG
>NW_006293349.1:6629760-6631078 GCF_000327345.1 Myotis davidii | reverse complement strand
AATCTGTTGAGATTCTGCTTCCCGGCATTTGTCTATAGTTTGGCTCAAATAAACTCACAAAATTTCCTCACAAGTTTGAATGTGCTTGATGTTAACACAACCAAACTATGAGCAGACAGTTTAAACTATAGCCCAGAGTGTTCCCAGTGCTAATGGGGGTGTATGTTTGGGTCGCGGGAAGCTCAGTGGGGAGTTGGAGTGGGTTAGAATCCAAGCCCCTTCCTAGCTGTGCAACTTCGGGCAAATCCTTTCACCTTTCTCAGCCTGCTCTGCAGAGGGGAAAATCTGAGTAACCTCTCCTCCTTTCTAAGGTTGTTGTGAAGTTCAAATAAGACGCTAGATTAGTGGTTCCCCCCGTTTTTTGGCCATGCCCCACTTAAACATCCCTAAAATCCGCCCCCCCCCCTCCCCGTGACATATAATTCTTATTATTAAAAAAGTGACCTCCTATTCCTGTGGAGGAAGCCTAAAAGAGCCATTAAATTGGTCTAAACATCTTCCAAAGAACATGGCACCATGAAAGAGAAAAATAAAAGAACGAAAGGACAGTTGAAGTACTGAGGAAGAAATCACTAAGGAATTGTTAAAAATAATAATAATATAAATTGATATGAAAATAGCAAATAAAGTTTCAAAACAGATAATAGAGAACTGAAATGCATAAATATGCCACAATATATATTTATATGCTGTATATAAGGCTCCTAAAACCATAAGAAATGCAAAAAAAAATCAGTTAATATCTCATGCTTCAATTGCCCACCTTAAAAATCAAATTGCCCCCCTGTGGGGCATGTGCCCCATGTTGGTAACCACTGTACATACCATACCACACCACACGTGCAAGGGTTTGGTAAGTGGTAAGTGGAAATTTATTTTCTTAGGAAAATATCCCCATGGCAGAGTGATAAAAGATGCATGTTGCAATGGGTACATTTCAGAACTCGCTTGAATGGGAAAGTGACAGTAAACAAAAGAAACGAGCAACAATGAGCACCTTTGTAATGCCAGAACAGAATGGGAAGGTGTTAAACCTGGGCAGTGCTCTGGCTAAAAACAACTCCGACTCTCTAAGGTGACTATGGAAAGGCCCCTGGAGCACCCGGCGCAGGAAACAGCTGCTTTGAAGCCTCCAGCTTGTGCTGAGCTTCTTGGTTTTGACACTAAACTATAATTCTTTTCAACGCCTCATCATTCTTTATTGTCTTGGAGTTTATTGTGGAGATGGTGTTAAAAGGCGATTCATTCCCCTCTCCACTGGGTTGTAGATTACTAACCAGAAATGTCATTAATTGATCAAATGAGTATTTCATACATA
>NW_006293349.1:6627394-6629702 GCF_000327345.1 Myotis davidii | reverse complement strand
ACCATCAATACACACTCAGCAACTTATTTGCTTGGTGCCCATTTCAGTCTTGGGCCTGATCTTGAATCATATTCTACGTTGTTAAAATTCACAACACATGTTTACCACATTTGCAATGGTATTTCTGAATAGCTATTATTTCACAAAGCCCGTAACTGACCCATTTACAATGGAAAAAAAAAATCCACTATAAACCTGTTGGCAGCTAATTTTTAAGTTTTGCTTTATTTTAATAGAAGTAATGTTTAGAAATGACACCCATCACCCCTTCCCCCTCCTCCCAAAGGACCTGCATTTCTCTGAGAGGCGGTGGGATCCTGAAAGAACGGGCCTGAGCCATGGAGGATGCTCTCTGTCTTCAGGATATTATCCTCAAACAGCAGAGGGCCCCCTCTCACTGCTTTGGTTGATCTGTAATTCTAAAACTCTGATGCTCTCATTTATGCTAATTTTGGGCATAGTTGTCCTTTTGAAAGAATGGAAGTTTTTATATTTTAACCTAAAAACAAATGGAATGGATTAAACTTTGGAAATGCCATTTTATGTGACGGTTACTTACGTGTTCATTTAGTTTGCAGAAGGGCCCAGGTGCTAATTCGTATTTGCTGAGGGAGATCTGAGCATATTCATCTCACTCATGGAAGGTGGAGAGTGATGAGGCGTTTCTCAGAAATAACAGTCTGGGTTCTTAGGAATTTAAAATAAATATGTCTTTTACAACTGCTCATCTCATTTTTAAAATTAGTTATAAAATAAGCCATTTTGGGTTTCAGTTGAAGACAGGTTCTGGTCATTTGATGAGAGTGGTCAAATCTGGATTATATGAGGTTCGCAATTTTCCTTCCTATAGGCAAGTAGTTCAAAATAAGCAAAAAAAAAATAAAAAATAAAATTAAATGCAAAACCAGACAACTTAAGGAACACCTGGATTCTTCAGCTAGTTTGATGTTGATAATGTCAACTCGCACCAGTGAGGATCCAAGCAGGAAAGATGCGCACTCAAGAGGACTCACCTGAAGAAAACCTGCAAGGAGACCACTTGCCTAGGACTCACCGGCCAAAGAAAATGAACGCCGCTCTTGTGAATGCGGGCTGGGGCTTGGGATGGGGGCTCCCTGGCGGGGGCTGAGCGCTGGAGGAATTCCGCCAGGGTCAGGAAGATGGGAAACCGGGGGTACTAGGAAAGAAGCAGCCTAGACTCTTACTCCTCCTGCTCTCTCACTCTCGCTCTCTGGCCTCCTCCTGGTGCCTCTCCTTGCTTAGTCCCTGCCAGAAGCCAGGGGGCTGGAATGCATCTGATGCCCAAACATAGCATGTGGCTAACAGGAAACACCATGGACGTTACTACAAGTAGATGCGGCCTTCAGAGACATCTCCCCAGTGAAACATCTAAAGAACAAAACAAACGGATGAACAAAATAGAGCCAGAGACACAGACACATGGGACAGACCCTGAATCTCAGAGGGAAGGCGGGGGTGGGTGGGGAGAGATTAACCAAAGAATTTATGTGCGTATATGCTTAACCCATGGACACAATAGTGTGGTGAAGGCCTGGAGGGTGAAGGGTGGCGGGTGGGGAAGGGCAGGTGCAGGCTGGAAGGGATCAATGGGGAGAAGGGGGACATCTGAAATACTTTCAACAGTAAAGATAAATTTACTAAATAAAGTAAATAACATACATAATGCACCCAAAATATCCATTGGGATTAAAAGTGTTTAAGTCAGTTGTTTGGATTCTATAATGCATTTTCCATCCAGACTCTTAGTTAGAATAAGTGTAACCAAAGAGGTATAAGGCACTCATGAAGACTATTATAAAATGTTCTTGAAGGGTATACTTTAGGATCTGAATAAATAAAGAAATGTACTCATGAAGGATAAGAGTCAACACTATTATAATGTCAGTTTTCTCCGAATTCTTCTAGAAAGTCAATATGTTTCTATTAAAATTCCAGAAACTCTCATGCAATAAAATTCACATGGTAGACTAAAGGTCAAGATTATGTGTAATTTTTTCAGAATAGTAAAGAGAGTTGCCTTATAGATTTCAAGAGTTATTGTGAAATCATAGTAAGTTAGACAACATGATACCGTTTGTTTACAGATAGACAAAGATGCGAATGGAATTACATAAAAGCACAAAAACAGACAGGCACACACGCATTTTTATTACATGCATATACCTTCACACACTGTATGGGTGTGTGATCCAGTAATTATGTGTGTATGCCAAAGCACATGTATGGAACCATCTTTTGTAATGGAGAAACCAGACAGGAGAATGGAGTGGATAAATTGCATTATTTT
>NW_006293349.1:6624003-6626661 GCF_000327345.1 Myotis davidii | reverse complement strand
TTTTCCTGTGAATTTGAAAATCAACCTTTTAATTTCCAAAATAATAAAAAAAAAAGTCGTTTGGATTTTGATAGGGAGTGCGTTGAATCTGTAGATTAGAGGGGAACTATTGCATCTTAATATTAGTCTTCCAATCCATGAACAAGGGATGGCTTCTCATTTATTAAGGCCTTTTTAAGTTTCTCTCAGTAACATCTTATAGCTGTCATTGTATAAGTCTTGCACTTCTTTTGTTAAATGTATTCCTAAGTATTTTATCCCTTTCCAATGCTGTTATAAATGAATTCGTTTCCCACAAGTGTTGTATTGTTCATTGCTAGTCTATAGAAATACAAGTAATTTTTGTGTCTCGATCTTCTGTTCTGCAGCCTTGCTGAACTCATTCATTAGCGCTAATATTCTCTGTGGATTCCTTTTGCTTTTCTGTACACAATATCATACCATCTGTAAATATGGTATGTTTGAGAACATTTTGGATGATATGTTTTTTACTTTATATTAGACCAGCCGTGGGCAAACTAAAAAAAAAAAAGACCGTACCCTTTTATGTAATGATGTTTACTTTGAATTTATATTAGTTCACACAAACACTCCATCCATGCTTTTGTTCCGGCCCTCCTGTCCAGTTTAAGAACCCATTGTGGCCCTTGAGTCAAAAAGTTTGCCCACCCCTGTATTAGATGCTGCAGAATTTCGTTGAGTTCATCAATTTTAGCATTAACAGAGTGAACAGTTTTGTTTTTTTTATGTTTTTCACGCAGGATAAACCACCCAGCAAAGAAAAATCCAAGACAACACTAAGATTTTTGCCACAGTCATCTACGGTAATTTCCCAATTATCACCACACTTTCTTGCTTTTATAATCATGTTGTGTACCAGTTTTCAAACTTGCAAATATTTTTCTGGTAGAGAGCAACTAGGAAGTACATATCTTAGGAAAAACGATAACCTTAATAAGTGAAGTATAAGCTACAGTGTCCTAGGATGTACAGAGCAGTGGAGTGTCCTGAATAAGCGAATTCTGAAGAGGGAGCAGTGTTGGAGTCAGGAAACGACTTGGGGTACAGCCTTGTCACGAATGGCTCTGGGGCTGTTGGGGAGCCACTGGGCTCCCTGAGCCCTCGTGTCTGGTCTGAGAAGGACAGGTGTGGATTTGGTGATCTCTGAGACGTTTCTCCCAGCATCAAAATGCTGGGGTGCAGCCTTTTCCATCATTTTGACTTTGAATTATTGTTGTCTCGTGGAAGCGACCGTTAAACACTTTCAGTTGGTAAAGTGCTGGGAAAGTAAGGTTTTACTGCAACAAAATTGACTGTTTAACAATTATGTTGAGTTAATGCCATTGAGCCACACGCTGGTGGTTCCTGGAAGTTGAGCCTAAGTGGACGTTCAGTGCAATTTGTTTTGCGACGTATTTTAAAAGCGCGGAATGAGCTATACCACGGAATCTGCCTTGCTTCCTCCAGAAACTATTTCTAATCATTTGAAACATAAGATTCTTTCAGCTTAAAAAATCTGGACTGGAAAATGTTCAGGCGAATGTCCCTCAACATCAAAGTACGTGTTTGACTGTGAACCTGTTTGCATTGCTACTGTCAAGATTACTGCACCCCGTTCTATAAAATGAAGTGATATAGTCCTTTTTGTTATTTCTGCAAAGATCTAGTTTAAGTTTTCTAGCTTAAAAGACAAAGACCTGATAGCCAATCAGTGATTCTCTCTCATCGTTGATGTTCTATCTTCCTCTCCCTCTCCCTTCCTCTCTGAAGTCATTAAAAAAAAATATATTTTTTTTTTAAAAAAATTTTTTTAAAAGAGGCAAAGACCTGAAATGGGACAGACTTTTTCTCTTTAAGAACTTAACACATTTTAAAACTGAAAAAAAGTCACTGTTAGTTTCTTTTTTTAATGTTACTAGGATATAGGTGTAGAAATGTCATCTAAATTTAAATTTACTGAGTGAAATATTCAGTGGCTGAGATGAATACTCTTTTCTAGCCAATGAGGCATATAATTATCTAAAATGTTTTTGTCGGCTGATTTAAACCTTATGCTGTGTTCATATTTAACTGTATCTAGCAATTTTCCTTCCATATCCTTTGGGTTTTATGTCTTTTAAGATAAATCATATTTTTAAAATATTAAAAAATAGCCTAGTGAATAACAATTTTCCATGTGAGTATGAAGGTTTGTACTTGAGTAAAAGTTCCCCATAGAGGTTAAGACCTGAGTGACCTTCATCCCAGACCTCATGCTGCTGCAGGTCATCCCTGACCTTGAAACCAAGGGGCCAGCTGGCGCCTCCAGCTGCTGGGGGCCAGCGGCCCCCCTTGCAGCCCCTTGCACTCTCCTCACGGCCCTCCCCCACCCGGACTCCTTCCTGGAGAAGGAGGGAGCCGGAAGACGATGGGCAGGCCGCCGAGTTTTAAGTTGCCTCTGCTTGTTTCCGAGTGGGAGAGGGGCCTGGACGGGGCTGTGAGCTCCCTGTTTGGGGGTGGCCGGAAGCAGGGGCCTGGGCGGGGGGAGAGCGAACCCAGGAAGAAGGGAAGCCGGTATCGGGGTGTGGCCCCTCCGGGACTGAGCAGCGGAGAGCTGTCCCGGCGGGGAGGCCAGGGAGCCAGAGGGTATGGCAGGCACAGGCCCGAGCTCAGCTGTAA
>NW_006293349.1:6623497-6623845 GCF_000327345.1 Myotis davidii | reverse complement strand
CCTGCCTCCCCGGGTCTCCCTCAGCCCCGCAGTGGCCGGGGGCAGGGGTGGCGAGGCCCTCATGTCCCTCCCGGGACTGTGGTGCAGAATAGCCACGCAGAGAACGGCTTAGAAACCGTGGCTCTCCGGCTAGCCAGGCGCAGCCACACTGGGCCCGAGTGTCGTCTAGCTACAGCGCACTCCTCAGTAACACAGAGGGGCGGCTTGAAAGTCGTACTACATCTTTTTTAATGCTGACAAGCAATCATATTTTCTTTTCTTTTTGCTAATATTTTTTTCTTATTGATTAAGGTATTACATATGTCACATAAGCAACTGCATTTTCCTCTGCACTTCTTATTCCCGATG
>NW_006293349.1:6620810-6623295 GCF_000327345.1 Myotis davidii | reverse complement strand
CAGGCCGCTGAAACGCTGCAGGAGAGAGGTTGCGGGTTCCGCTCAGGAATCACAAAGGAGGGCAGGAGAGGCCGAGTCGGAGCTGAGAGGCCGCACATCACAGCTGGGAAAAGCAGGACGCAGGCCCTCAGCACGCCTCCTCCCGCCTGGGCCAACTTGTGGCCCAAAGTGCAGGTGCTACTTAGGGCGCCCGAGGGTGTGTCACCCTGACTGGCTGGCGGCTTAGGAAGGAGGGCATTCTGGGTGCAAAGGACAAGAGTGATGTCAGTGCTGGAGCAGGAAGGGGGCCCAGTGAGCCCTGGGCCCTGCCTGGGCTCAGAGAAAGTCCCAGAAGGTAAAGGGATGGACAAAGGGCTCCGCACGCGTTTCAAAGCGCTCAGGCTGGCGTTGCCAGGGACCCACTGGTTTTGCTTCTTTCCTGGCTGCCCAGAACGCAGTTCCAAGGCAGCGTTTGAGAATTTAAAAAGTAAGAAAGTCTGTCTCCGACTGTTTTAGATAGTATGCGCTTTACTTAATAGTAGTGGGCCGGAAAGTTGGTTGAGTGAATAGATGTTAGCACCCACGGAGTAAAGTTCCCCTCACCATCTTTTTCCCGCAGGAGAAGTCAGCCAGCAGAGAGAAAGAGAAAGACAGAGGCAAGCAACCAGCCAGGCTTCTGCCGCAGCTGGCCACGGTACGGCCCCTCCACGCTCTCCTGGGAGGCGGGCCCTTTAAGAACGCCTGTTGGTTTCAAACTCGTAAGAAACGAAGCTTCTGGTTTTGAATTCTGTGCTCCATCTGATCCCTTTCTGGTGGAGGAATGCTCTGAGGTCCTGTATTAGGAAAAACGACCACCTTAGTGAAGTACCTATAAAAACATGGTTTCCTCCTTATGCACGGAGCGTTTGAATGACCTAGGTCAGTGGTCGGCGAACTGAGGCTCGCGAGCCACATGCGGCTCTTTGGCCCCTTGAGTGTGGCTCTCCCACCAAATACCGACTTCTGCGCACGGGCCACAAAGTTTCAGTCGCACTGTACATGCGCGGCCGCACGTGGGATTTTGGGGAAGAGCCACACTCACGGGGCCACAGAGCCGCATGTGGCTCGCGGGCCCCCGGTCGCCGACCACTGACCTGGGTGAGAGAACTTCTAAGATGGACACACAGGACATCGGCGTTGGGGTCAGGAAATGAGGCCCCCGGTGCCGCGGGGTCATCATGGCTCCGTGACCCGAGGGGGCGCGTGGCTCCCCAGCCTCAGCTGCTGAGTGTGAGCGTGAGTGAGTGTGAGTGAGTGTGAACAGGGGTGACGTGAGGAGCCTTGAGATGTGGCTCCCGCGGGCAGTGCCAGCCAGGCGTGCTCAGGTGGGGGACCCTCCTCCTTTCTTTCATTGTCACTCCCCGTTGGAAGAGGCCGCTGTAGACACGTCCAGCCGATCGTGCTGAAAACAGCACCGCAAATGGCCTTGACCGTAATGAGCTTTACCGTCGAGGGACCACGTTGAGTTCGATGCCAGGGGGCTATGCTCTTGTGCCTCCTGGAAGCAGAACCTCAGTGCAGGCTGATGCACACCCGGTGGCTTTAGAGCTGTGATGAAACGTGCACCGCGCGAAATGTACTGTCTTTTACAGTGAACTGCAGTTCCCTGGCAAAGCATGTTCACATCACTGTGCAGCCGCCACCACCGTCCAGTCCTAGAACTCTCCTCTCCTCCCACACTGAAACGTCCCCCAGGAAACAATCCCTCCCCGTTCTCCGTCCCCAGCTCCTGGCAGCCACCGTCCCCTCTCGGTCAGTCTCTGTGTATGTGGCTCCTTGGAGAAAGTGTCTGTGTTTACAAACACGCGTGCATTCCACGGGAGGAGTGTCTTTTCGCCTCTGGTGTCACTGCTGCTGTCTGCCTGTCGCCTCGCAGGTGAGCACGAAGCCGCAGTGGCAGGAGGCGGCCCCGTCCTTCCATCTGAACGTAAAGCAGGAGGAGGACATCCCCGAGCCGTTCAGTGTGAAGAATGAGCAGTCGTACGGTAAGGGCGTCAATCGTCGAACTCAGATTGAAGGGAAATTTCTAGAGAAAAAAGGCACATGACGTTTAGCTAATAGAGTAGTGAGGTCGCAGGATTGAAATGACCTTTAAATCAAGTAGCCAAATTGATCTCAAATGTTTTCCTTCAGAGAATGATTGATCCCAGTTGTTAGCTAGTTTAGGCTGTTGTAAATGTTAGAAAAACTGATATTTTAGGAATGGAGGTGTTTATAATAAAGCTTTGACTTATTGTAGTCAGAATTTGCCTCCGCATCAAAGGCTATGACCTTTTTTCTAAGAGGGCGTTTCAATAAGTTGTAAACATTATTTCCAAATTAGTCATCCTAGTATTCTTGTTTTGATTCTCCAGGTTACATTGAATACTAAGATTTTTTCATCGTGGATCTTTAAGTTTTCTGAAATAGTTTTGTATTCTGTTTTTTTTTTATCATCATTTTACTTTTTTTTTCTTTTAAGAAGGTC
>NW_006293349.1:6619683-6620680 GCF_000327345.1 Myotis davidii | reverse complement strand
TGAAAGAAAAATTCATTCTACTTACGGTAATGTGAGAACTTACCACATGTAGTTTTTTTCTTGGAAGGTACTTCAGCATTTTCACTCTAACCACTGAAATGTCTCAGCTTCCTTTTTTGATGACTGACTTATGCTTTTTAAAACTTTAGCCGAATACATGGAGCACTTTGGAAGAAAGGGCACCCTGCTCGACCAAATTGATGACAGTTGCGCTGGCCCATCCACTTCCAAGGCCAAGAGCAAATTCCCACATAAGGAACGAGAGAACTTCCGCAGCACGCTGGTGAACGTCATCATGTAAGGGCTGTGTGCGAACCCCTATGTGTCATCCTCTGTGGAGCCCCTGGAAACTTTTAATCTAAAAATACAAGCCGGCGTGGCTCCGTGCTTGAGCATCCACCGGTGAACCAGGAGGTCACGGTTAGATTCCCGGTCACGGTACCTGCCTGGGTCGAGGGGCTTGATCCCCAGCGTGGCGTGTGCAGGAGGCAGCCGGTCAATGATTCTCCCTCATCTTTGGAAGGTTTTTTCCCCATCTCGTTGGCTCAGGTGGTGTGGTGACTCCTGTGCATGGCGCGTCTCCTGGTGTGGAAAGGAAGGTGGTGGTGGCGTGAGCAGCAGCAGGAGCAGGGCCGGGGGGTGGCTGCCTGGGTTCAGATGTGCGCATGGAGAGCAGTGCAGATGCGTGCCAGGAGCCCCTCTTGGCTGTTTTCTCACAGCTTCCTCTAGGCCAGGGGTGGGTAACCTTTTTGTGAGTCCGTGCCAAAACCAGCAAAATCTCTGACTCAAAATTCTTCTGCGTGCCAACCCTAATTTTTTGAGAACATGTTACGCCTACTTGATATCTCTGAAGGTGTACGTATGTGAAGAACCTTGAAGAAATAATAAAATTCATTCGAGTGACAAAAACACAGTATATGATGAAAAATACATTTATTTTTTAAAGTATACATGCACACTGATAGTCCAACAGAAAACTTTATGACTCCACTTGATA
>NW_006293349.1:6617456-6619428 GCF_000327345.1 Myotis davidii | reverse complement strand
ACTTCATTTTCCTGGCAAAGCATGTTCACATCACTGTGCAGCCGCCACCACCGTCCAGTCCTAGAACTCTCCTCTCCTCCCACACTGAAACGTCCCCCAGGAAACAATCCCTCCCCGTTCTCCGTCCCCAGCTCCTGGCAGCCACCGTCCCCTCTCGGTCAGTCTCTGTGTATGTGGCTCCTTGGAGAAAGTGTCTGTGTTTACAAACACGCGTGCATTCCACGGGAGGAGTGTCTTTTCGCCTCTGGTGTCACTGCTGCTGTCTGCCTGTCGCCTCGCAGGTGAGCACGAAGCCGCAGTGGCAGGAGGCGGCCCCGTCCTTCCATCTGAACGTAAAGCAGGAGGAGGACATCCCCGAGCCGTTCAGTGTGAAGAATGAGCAGTCGTACGGTAAGGGCGTCAATCGTCGAACTCAGATTGAAGGGAAATTTCTAGAGAAAAAAGGCACATGACGTTTAGCTAATAGAGTAGTGAGGTCGCAGGATTGAAATGACCTTTAAATCAAGTAGCCAAATTGATCTCAAATGTTTTCCTTCAGAGAATGATTGATCCCAGTTGTTAGCTAGTTTAGGCTGTTGTAAATGTTAGAAAAACTGATATTTTAGGAATGGAGGTGTTTATAATAAAGCTTTGACTTATTGTAGTCAGAATTTGCCTCCGCATCAAAGGCTATGACCTTTTTTCTAAGAGGGCGTTTCAATAAGTTGTAAACATTATTTCCAAATTAGTCATCCTAGTATTCTTGTTTTGATTCTCCAGGTTACATTGAATACTAAGATTTTTTCATCGTGGATCTTTAAGTTTTCTGAAATAGTTTTGTATTCTGTTTTTTTTTATCATCATTTTACTTTTTTTTTCCTTTAAGAAGGTCCAATGGACATGTAATTGAAAATTTGAGTTTATTAGCATATTATTCAAAATATAAAAGAAATTCATTGAATAATCTTGAAATAGTTAGTGGCTTTTGTTACGGTGACATAAAACAAGAGCAGTTAACTTCCTGATAGTGAAAGAAAAATTCATTCTACTTACGGTAATGTGAGAACTTACCACATGTAGTTTTTTTCTTGGAAGGTACTTCAGCATTTTCACTCTAACCACTGAAATGTCTCAGCTTCCTTTTTTGATGACTGACTTATGCTTTTTAAAACTTTAGCCGAATACATGGAGCACTTTGGAAGAAAGGGCACCCTGCTCGACCAAATTGATGACAGTTGCGCTGGCCCATCCACTTCCAAGGCCAAGAGCAAATTCCCACATAAGGAACGAGAGAACTTCCGCAGCACGCTGGTGAACGTCATCATGTAAGGGCTGTGTGCGAACCCCTATGTGTCATCCTCTGTGGAGCCCCTGGAAACTTTTAATCTAAAAATACAAGCCGGCGTGGCTCCGTGCTTGAGCATCCACCGGTGAACCAGGAGGTCACGGTTAGATTCCCGGTCACGGTACCTGCCTGGGTCGAGGGGCTTGATCCCCAGCGTGGCGTGTGCAGGAGGCAGCCGGTCAATGATTCTCCCTCATCTTTGGAAGGTTTTTTCCCCATCTCGTTGGCTCAGGTGGTGTGGTGACTCCTGTGCATGGCGCGTCTCCTGGTGTGGAAAGGAAGGTGGTGGTGGCGTGAGCAGCAGCAGGAGCAGGGCCGGGGGGTGGCTGCCTGGGTTCAGATGTGCGCATGGAGAGCAGTGCAGATGCGTGCCAGGAGCCCCTCTTGGCTGTTTTCTCACAGCTTCCTCTAGGCCAGGGGTGGGTAACCTTTTTGTGAGTCCGTGCCAAAACCAGCAAAATCTCTGACTCAAAATTCTTCTGCGTGCCAACCCTAATTTTTTGAGAACATGTTACGCCTACTTGATATCTCTTAAGGTGTATGTATGTGAAGAACCTTGAAGAAATAATAAAATTCATTCGAGCAACAAAAACACAGTATATGGTGATAAAAAATACATTTATTATTTAATGTATACATGTGCACTGA
>NW_006293349.1:6609454-6617055 GCF_000327345.1 Myotis davidii | reverse complement strand
TTCAATCAACAGCATTTAAAGTCAGCCATGTCTATCCATGAAAACATTTGTAAGTTTAGTTCCTCCAGTTTCGTGCTGTCCGGAAACCTCATGAAATTTTCTCTTCCAGTTCTCCGAATTTCGCAAATCTTGAGAAGAACTGCTCAATAGTTGACTCGATGTTTAAAAACAGCTTTTGAAGGCTTTGACAGTATGTTCTGTCATCTTTTGGGAGGTCTTTGATGTGCCTCTTGAGGTTTGGGAAATATCTAAATCTCTCACCATCCACATCCCTCTTAAAGACTTCCAGTTTCTTTTCAAAAGACTTTTTGTAACCAAACATAACATCAAGTGTCTTGCCAGTTCCTTGTAATTTAACATTTAAGTCATTCAAATGTTCACAAAAATTGTAAATGGAAGATTATAAGAGAGGGTTTCACGTGCCAGCAAAAGTTACTGGCATGCCATGTTTGGCACGAGTGCCAGGGTTTGCCCACCCCTGCCCTAGGTGTGCACACCCTCTTTCTTTCTTTCATCATGACTCACGGTGTGCACCCTGCCATTTGTGACACCGTCGAGTGTGCAGACACATGGCAGTAAGTGGCTTGTCCAGACCCCGTGGCACTTTGGTGGCGGGATGCCCCTCCTGAAGGGAGGACAGGGGGCACCTTTTGCTTCCGGAGGGAGGGGCTCGGTGGCATCCTGTGGCACAGGACTGTGGCACATGCCTCTGGAGAGTGGCCTGGAGTCTGCGTCTGGAGGCGCCACAAGGATACTAGCAGTTCGACTCCCTCGGCGCACTTTCCTCGATGCAGCCCTCTAGGGCCTCTCAGTGCCAAGTCAGCACTCAGAACCCCGGGGCAGCCCCCTGGGGCCTCTCAGTCCCAAGTCAGCGCTCAGAACCACAGGGCAGCCTCTGGTTAGAACAGCTCAGCAGCAACGTTTTCTTACCCAGTGTCCTGGCCAAGACGGGTGATCTCTCTGGACACCTGTCCCGTGCCGGTCCTCTCAGGTCCTACGATGATTGAGGCTGGAACCCATCAAGGTCCAGCTTCATGCAGGGGCCTCGGCTGGAATTCCCCATTCCCCACCGGCCCACACAGTTCTCTCCTGATGCACCTGGGCCTTCAAGTTCAAGGCCACATGCCCACAAGGGCAGCCCTCCCCCAGGTGTTTGCCGATTGCTTAACTTTGCCATTCCATCCTTTCTCCTCCTGAGTACTTCCTTTCTTTCTTGTGAGCTCAGCTGCTACTCGAATGAGCCTTGTGACACATTATCCAACATTTAGAGAGTGGTACTTGGAGGTTTTTTGGATTATCTGTGCAACTGTGTTGTAAGAAACGGAAGTCTCTTAACCACTTTATGTCATTTTTTTAGTTATGCCTTTTATAAACAGGGCTAATTGAAATTTAATCTCAGAGTTTCTGTATCTCAATAGTACATTTATTTTATTTTTTATTAATTTTTACAGAGAGGAAGGGAGAGGGATAGAGAGCTAGAAACATCGATGAGAGAGAAACATCAATCAGCTGCCTCCTGCACACACACACACACACACACACCCACACACACACACACACACACACACACACACACACACTCCCCACTGGGGATGAGCCTACAACCAAGGTACATGCCCTTGACCAGAATCAAACCTGGGACTCTTCAGTCCGCAGGCCGACGCTCTATCCACTGAGCCAGATCGGTCAGGGCTCAATAGTACATTTAATGCCATTCACAGTGTATAGTTATTGGCATGTCTTATAGATGTGGGCTTAACTTCTACCAATGTATTTTGTATTTTTTATTCACTATATGTTACTGCTGCTGCTTTTTTCTTTTCTTATTTTCCTGCATTCTATTGAATTGAATTTTCTCCCTTTATTCCTATTGACTTAAAAGCTATCAAATATATTTTTGATCTTTAAGTGATTACCTTAACATTTAAAACCACATATTGTAATTAATTTTTTAAAGTTTAGAATTCATTTTATCTACCCCCCCTCCACTGTGTAGTGCAAACAAGCCCTGTAATGCTATAACTTACCGCTGAACAACCTCTGCATTCTCCATGTGATTATTGCTTATTTCTGCCAATTCTCCATACTTATTTTAAGTTCACACTTTCTTAGATTTACTGACACGTTTTCTGATTTCTTAAAAAATTGCCTAGGCATTGCACTCTTCATTTCTGGGATCATGTTCCTTTTTGCTGAAGCTTCTTCCTTAGTAGTTCTTCATTTTTATTGAATTTATTGGGGTGACTTTGATTAATAAAATTATATAGGTTTCAGGTGCATGATTCTATAAGACATCATCTGTAGATTGAGGAGTGTATTCACCACCCGAAGTCAAGTCTCCTTCCATCACCTTCTGCCCCCTTTACCCTCTTCTGCCTTGGTGGTTCTTTCCATGGAAGCCTGTGGGGAGTAAACTCGAGCCTTTCATCTCTGTAAAGATTTATATTTTGGTCTTACTCTTGAATTAATTACTAAGCTGGCTACAGAATTAAAACAGAATAGTAATTTACCCCCTGAGCATCTGGAAAACATTAGACTGAGAAATATTAACCATTATTTTTGGCATGTTTTATTTTCCCCAACTTTATGAAGGTACACGTGACAGTTAGTGGGAAGGAATATTTTGTTACACAGCATCACTGACCTGTCACCATCCCAGATGAAGCTGGGATCCAGAGTGTGATGCATTCAAGGATAGAGAGGCTGAAGCTGTCCCAGAGCAACGGAATTTTCCCCAAGATGTGAACTATGCCTTTCCACACAGTGGAGCCCCCGAGAAGTCACAACATGTGGCTCATATCTGGTATAGATTTTTGGATTGAATTCTGGCGAGAACATCATTGTATTATATGGACACTTAGTAATAAATACAAAAGAGCACGTGAGCTTCTAGGTCATGCATTGTTAACTTGCACGTCTCTAGAAATCAGAAATGGGCTTTTGAAGAAGGTCCCTGTGTCTTCTACAAAACTGCACTGAAAGTATTTTCCATCCTTGTTCTTTTAAGGTCAAATGTTATAAAGAAACACATATAATTCAGGAATCATGCGAGCATAGTCCTACAACATTTCAGAAGAGAGAGAGCTTAACTTTTGAGTCATGATGAAGAATGAGAAAGCCCACGAAGCTGCATCTGGCCTCCGAATCAGGCCTTACAAGCCCCGTCCAGGGTAACTGTCTCTCTCTGGATGAGGAGAACGTATCCTGGGAGGAATATGGCACCAAACAAATATGTACACAATTTATAAAATGTTATAAACAATTCGTTTTTTCTTATAATTTAACAGAAGGCAGTCCTGATCTGTTTCTATCTATTGATATAAAAGTAACTGTTTTTGACGGACATGTTAGGAGTGTGTTTGTCCTTGTTTTAGGCAACAGGATGCCCTCTCAGACGTGCCTGCTCCCGAGGAAAGTGCGTTTCCCAAAATGACCACCTCCGCCATAGAAAAGGACATCTTGGTAATGGCTTCCTTTCATCCGTGTGACTAGAAGTAACGGAAGCACCCGCAGATGCGTTCAGATTTTTTTTTTAAATATTTTATTGATTTTTTACAGAGAGGAAGGGGGAGGGATAGAGAGTTAGAAACATCGATGAGAGAGAAACATCGACCAGCTGCCTCCTACACACTCCCTACTGGGGATGTGCACGCAACCAAGGGACATGCCCTTGACCGGAATCGACCCTGGGACCTTTCAGTCCACAGGCCAACGCTCTATCCACTGAGCCACACCGGCCAGGGCCAGATTTTTGAGGTTGATCTGTGCTCCTCCCTGGGAAGCCCGGTGGGAGGAGGAGTGAATAGGAAGCTCCATACGCTTGCTCCATTGGGTTCATGGAGGAAATTATTCTGCCCGTGGTCCCCTGAGACAGCGGTCAAAGGGTCCCAAGTTACCTGCTCCCTTTGGTGAAAGATGGCCTCAGTCTTGTATAGCTTGGCATGTCTTTATTCTTCCATGAGGAATTACCTTAACTACATCATTTACATTTTACAAAAACTATGAACTTACTTTAGAAATGGTAACTCTTCGAGTATGTCAAATACAGAATTTTAAAGGATAGAAATATCAAAGACTTTAACATTGCAAATTTGAAAATATTTTCGTGACATACTTTAAAAGCTAATGAAAATATAATGAAGCTAAATGTCCATGATTAGAGAAATACTATCATGTCTCAAAATGAAGATTTTATGCACATATTTAATAGCAGCTGTAAAATTACAGTGTGGAGTATTAATCGGTCACCAGAAATTTCCTAACCCCTGTTGTATTACATTTCTGAGGTGAATGTTTGGGGATATCTATGCCACTTGCAACTTTTAAGATCTACTTCTGATCATAGATAATAAAAGAATGAACACACCAAATTTTCACCTATTTACAACACTGAACTCGACTTCTGCATGGTCTTTGTTCAGTATGTCATGTATTTAGTAATATCACTTGACGGTTTATAGTAGAATTCTGAGCTAAGATAAGAGCTTGAAAGTCCATGCAACATCATGTATATTTTTTTTAATTTAGGTAATCTCAAATCATGCCTACATGAGTTGTGCAAAATACTTTTTTATTACCTGTAAATAGTTTGTTTTCCTCAAACTTTAATTTTACTCAGTAGTTGTATGTCTGAAAACACACTTCTTTTATTATAGCACTAAATCCATCGCCATTTCTTCTGCTCCTTTATGTAGAGATATTACTATTATATTCACCATGGGATCGATACTGACCACATAGCCCCTATGGAAGATTCTTGGCTAGAGAACGTATTGAATCTGGTCCCCCAACATCTGAAAGTCCTCACCGACAGCATCCTCACGCTATCTGATGAAATGAGAGAAGATTATCTTCTTAGTGTAAAAAAGTCCATAGGTGAGCCAGTGTTCCCCTTTGCTTCCTAATTTGAATGTCTCAGTAAAGATATTTTTTAAAATTAAAAGTTAATACCTATACTTGTAACTGTTTCTTATATTTATTATGCTGTTTCTTACATTGCTTAAGATTGTAGGTAAGTTTTATTAATAAAGTAAGGCAAACATTTTTTTTAAATATATTTTATTGATTTTTTACAGAGAAGAAGGGAGAGAGATAGAGAGTTAGAAACATCGATGAGAGAGAAACATCCCACTGGGGATGTGCCCGCAACCCAGGTACATGCCCTTGACTGGAATCGAACCTGCCGACGCTCTATCCACTGAGCCAAACCGGTTTCAGCGAGGCAAACATTTTTTAAAAACATGATCTTTCTATCTGTGTGAATATATCCCCTCTACAAAGAACAGGACCGAAGAAGATTATAAAATGATAATTATTTAATTAACGTGAATATTACTGATATCTTAAAGTAGAATGTGATTAATTACAAAATTGTTGCTATGGACTAAGGATTGGCAATCTGCAGCTCACAGGCTCAGTCTAGACCACTGTCTGTTTTTGTAAATAAAGTTTTATTGGAACACAGCTGCATACCATCATTTGCATATTTCCTATGATTTTTCTGACCTATAAGAACAGAGTTGAGTTGTTGTGATAGAGACCTTATGGCTTACAAAGTTGAAAATACTTATAATCTGGCCCTTCACATAAAAAGTTTGTTGACTTGCAGTACGAACCAATATATTCTAAGACCGACTAATCATCAGAGTCATTTAAAAATGCTGACTATTGAACCCATCTGAATTACAATGTCTGGAAACTAGGCCTTCCAACCTATACTTTTTGAAAAGGCTCCCAGCTGGCTGTGGTACAATTGTGTATAACTGATGCTGTGCTCAAAGTTGGAGAAAGCGTAATGCTTTGGAGTGGTCTGGGGACCCTTCAGGGAGGGCAGCATTCCTGTCTGTAAGACTTCTATTGGGTGTCCTGGTGACATAAACATAAAGAGCCAGATTCTTGCCCCCCAAATGTTCATAGTGTAATAAGGGAGATGCACAAATCTCTAAATTGCAGAGCAGAGTAGTAAGTGTGATAAGGAGGGGAGCAGAGGACACGCTGGAAGGGAGAAGGGGCGGTGCCTGCCTGTTAGGAAGGACTCTGGGGGCACCTGGATCGAGCCGTGGAGAGTGAGGAAGAGGCACCAGGGAGCATGCTGGGCCCAGGAAAGGCTCTCCCTGGCTGGGGAGCATTTCTGGTGGCCAAAGCCAAGCGGGCATTGTGGGAAGACGGTAGAATCTGATGGGCTCTATGTGCCTTTTTAAAGCGCTGGGAGGTATGGGCGAGTCACTGAAGGGTTGTCAGCAGAGGGGTAATGACATGCTTGCATTTTAGAAAGAGCATCCTGAAACACCGGCTGGAACATTAGAGTTAACATTAAAGACCACAGAAGACAGAAGCAGAAGTAGCTCACTTTACGGATTTATAACAAGATTGTTCTATGCTCTTAAGCAATAAAAGGGAACAGCAGCCAATATGTGTATTTTTTTCTGTGAAGGGAAACTACTGCTACTATTCTGTGTTGTTGTTCAATTCAACAAGAACTGCCTTTTGTGGAACAGCTATAAAGGAAAATGTCATATAAAAGTTATTATAATTTGCAAATGAAAGAACAGGGACATTGTTAAGAACCATTCTCAAAGACAAAGACATCATAGATTTTTCTCATGATGTTTATTTTCTTGTCATTATAAATGCACAAATCACTTATTTTTAAAAAATGAATATAATTTAAACAGTTTTAATTAAATTAATTTTGCAATTGCTTGTAAACATACTGTAATTATTATAAGGTTATTGATCAGAACTTTTCTATTTTCTTCCAGTTGATTTTGTTTTAAAAGATCCCAGAGAGAAAGATGATAAGAAGGCAGAAGAACTTCCACCCCATCGTGCTGAGTAAGCAATCAGGTTTATCTGCAGATATTGATTATGTGACCATTCATGTGTATGTGTAACTCTTTACACACCGGTATTATTTTCTCACAAATATGTTTATAATTGATGCATTTCATATATACAACTGGCCACTATTTTTGCTTACTTATGTATTGAAGCCGTAACATGTTACTTTACGAATTGATGGATACATGGTTAGACAAATAGACATATGGTCCGGTGGACGACTAGGTGGTTAAAACGTGAGTGTCTGGTGAAAGAACTTGAATCAAACCTTCATACGTACACAGCTCCCAGCACAGACTGCAGATATAATCCTATCTAATAATAGACAAACATGGTAATTAACCATACCTCCGCTATGCTTCCCATTGGCTAATCAGGGCGATATGCAAATTAACTGCCAACCAAGATGGCGGCCGGCAGCCAGGCAGCTGAAGTGAACATGAGGCTTGGTTGCTCCAGTGATGGAGGAAGCCAAGGTTCCATGCCTGCTGCAGCCCAGCTCGGAGGTGCACTCTAAGCAACAATGTTGCAATTATAGAAGCTAAACAAACCCCAGATACCTGCTTTCAGCCAGCAGAGGCCTCAGAGCTGGAGCTGAAACAGTGTTGCAATTATAGAAGCTAAACAAATCCCAGATCCCTGCTTTCAGCCAGCCGGCCTTGGAGCTGGAGTTGCAACAAAGTTTCAATTACAGAAGGTAAATAAATCCCAGAATAAAAATACAGAAAAAAAGTAGAGACTGGGAGCTTCAGTTGCAGGCT
>NW_006293349.1:6600996-6609246 GCF_000327345.1 Myotis davidii | reverse complement strand
GGTCTGATTGCCAGCTTAGGCCCAATCCCCTGTGGAGCAGGCCTCAGCCAGCAGATGGTCATCCCCTGAGGGGTCCCAGACTGTGAGAGGGCACAGGCCGGGCTGAGGGACCTCCCCCCGCCCCCCGAGTGCACAAATTTTTGTGCACCAGGCCTCTAGTCTTATGTAATAAAAGCCTAATGTGGTAAGTGTCTGGTTGTCCGGTCATCTGTTCAACCAATCAAAGCGTAATATGCTAATGATATGCTAAGGTTGCTCAACCACTTGCTATGACATGTACTGACCACCAGGGAGCAGCTTGCTTCTGGGGTATGGCTGATTGGGACTGAGTGAGATGGTCTGGACATGCCCTAGAGCCCTCCTGTGGTCCCTCCCTGGCCGGCCAACCTCCTGCATCCCTTTCCTGCCCCAATTGTGCACTGATGGGGTCCCTCAGCCTGGCCTGCACCCTCTCTCAATCTGGGACCCCCTCGGGGGATGTCAGAGAGCCGGTTTCAGCCTGATGGTGGAATGACCGGTCTCTACGATGCACACTGACCACCAGGGCAGCTCAACATAGGAGCTGCCCCCTGCCTGGTAGTCAGTGAGCTCCCATAGGGGGAGTGCCACTCAGCCAGAAGCCGGGCTCACAGCTGGTGAGTGCAGCAGGCGGTGGCGGGAGCTTCACAAGGGCTCCCGGACTTGGAGAGGGCACAGGCTGGGCTGAGGGACACCCCCTACCCCCGAGTGCACGAATTTCATGCACTGGGCCTCTAGTAGGGATATAAAAGTTTGATGGCAATTTGAATGCCCCAAACCACATTGGGAAGGTGGCAGGAAATATGCACACAAAGAATATATTTTATTTTATTACATGGATTAAAATATGGAACACATAATGGGAAAATTAGCTTGTTATATATTTTCTCTAAAATAATTACCAAAATAAGTTTGGTAAAATACCCCTACCCCCGAGTGCACGAATTTCATGCACTGGGCCTCTAGTAGGGATATAAAAGTTTGATGGCAATTTGAATGCCCCAAACCACATTGGGAAGGTGGCAGGAAATATGCACACAAAGAATATATTTTATTTTATTACATGGATTAAAATATGGAACACATAATGGGAAAATTAGCTTGTTATATATTTTCTCTAAAATAATTACCAAAATAAGTTTGGTAAAATAAGTTTGAAGAATGCTGACATAATTAGGTAACCAATTCAGTTTTACTTTTTTTCTAAAGAGCATGACTTGTACTGTGATTACCAGGAGGGATGCATCATATTTTTTATTAAAATTAAGCCATTATTACTCAAAAAGTACATGAACTATAAAACACTGTCTCTTGATCTTTAGAGAAGGTTACATAGTGTTTTCTCTGTTTTCAGAATGGAAATTCTCCCGAAACCTTGGAGGAAATCTTTCCTGGCCGCGAGCAGCTACATCAGGGACCACCTGAACGCCATGAACCCCACGATGCTGGCGGTGCTGGACCTGTGGCACAGCACCTTCAAGTGAGTGTCTGGCTGGGCTGAGTTTTGTGTTGTTTTTGAGATGGAAATTATCGCATTGCATCTTCACTGTTTCCTTTCTGCTTTAACGGCAAATATTAAAAATATCACCAATTCAATGTAAGTATCTAAGCACAGTTTTAAATGAGCAATATAGAAATGTATAGAATACAAAGTAAACACTGCCTCTATCTCTAAGCCAGTTCTCCCCTCCCCATCCCATACCCTGATATCACGCAATCTTTTTTTAATATATATTTTTTATTGTTGATAGTATTATAGATATCTCCCATTTTTCCTCCTTTCCCTTCTCACACAATCTTTAAGGGGTAATTACACTTAAGGGGCTGAATTATCATGCCCTGTTTTTTTTAAAATATATTTTTATTGATCTCTGAGAGGAAGGGAGAGGGAGAGATAAAAACGTCAATGATGAGAGAGAATCGATGAGCTGCCTCCTGCACCACCCACACTGGGGATTGAGCCCAAAAGCCAGCCATGTGCCCTGACGAAATTGAATGCTGACCTCCAGGTTCATAGGTTGATGCTCAACCACTAAGCCACCCCGGCTGGGCATATCACGCCCTGTTTTGAATCCCACAGAACACTGGCTGCTCCCTAGACAATATTGCCCATGCGCGTGGCCCGAGTGACGGTCCTGGGTGACCTGGGCCAGGCATCACCTCCGGGACCCTGTCCTGGCGGGGACGGGCCAGCAGGCGGAGCTCTGGTGGGCGCTGCGAGGCTGGGGAGCTGGTCGCCCGGCTGAGGCCGGTTTGCCTCGTGTTCTGGAAGCTCCATCTTCATCATCTCCCCTTCCCCGAACCGCCACTTCCAGGGCGCTGGGGTTGTGTCTTTGTAAATGTGCAAAAGTAATGCATATGTGTTATTTTTCTTAAAGAAGGCCTCCCAACAGCCCCCTCAAAACATGGACGGGCCCCGCTTTATGGCAGAGGAGATGGCATCCTGGCCTAGGAGGATTTGGGGGGAGAAGGGGAGGCGGGGTCTACGAGCCTTTTCTCCCGCCACCACGTGTGTCTTCCTCTCGGCCACCGCAGGTGGAGCTGCGGGACACACCGGGCTGGGCGGGCTCCGGGGCTCAGCTTGTCCAGAAAGGGCGAGGCTTTGTCTGTGAGTAGCAATCAACCGATTTGAAATGTGTTTTTTGTTTACTAGCCGGGATTTTATATTGACCTTTAAGTAAAAATTAAATGTGATGTTTTTTTAAAAAATTTTTGTGAGTTTATTTGAGCCAAACTGTCGACATATGCCGGGAGGCAGAACCTCAACGAATTGAGATAATGCTCCCTAAATGTGATGTTTTTAATTGTGGTTACTATCTTTCAGATAATATAGAAATCACTTAATCACATGGAAATAGGGAAGAAATCTAGAGTTAAATTATAGTAACACAATTATACCAATAGGTAATCAATGAGTAGACCACATATATTAAGTCCATAAGTTTACTACCTACATTATCTTCTACATAATTTGTTGTTTCAGGTCTTATATGTAGGTCTTTGATTCATTTTGAGTTAGTTTTTGTGTATGGGGACAAATGGAACCACAAAAGACCCCAGATAGCTAAAGCAATCCTGAGAAAAAAGAACAAAGCTGGAGGTGTCACACTCCCTGACTTCAGATTATACTACAAAGTGACAGTCATTAAAACAGCATGGCACTGGTAGAAAAATAGACACACAGACCAATGAAACAGAATTGGGAGTCCAGAAATAAACCTACATGTACATGGGCAAATACATTTTTTATAATGCAGCCAAAAACATATGATGGATGGGGAAAAGCCTCTTCAACAAATGGTGCTGGGAAAGTTGGAAAGTCACGTGCAAAAGCATATTAATTATATTTAAAATCATAATGTCTCATGTGCTTGAGTTTTTAATTTTATGAAACACAAATTTTAGTGATAAAACTTAGAAATATCATATATTTTTTAGAAGGGATCAAATAGCAAAATACTACATACGAAAACATCTCATACTTAAATCACTGTTCATTTGTATCTCACAGGAAATTACGTTTAATTGATACAGAAGAATTTCACAATCGCCAGGAGGCATTAGAGCTGTCAAATTTTCAGACCATCATCATGAGACACCTGGAAACTGCCAAAGAGGCTCTACTTAAAACGTAAAGTTTTGACAGAGGATAATGAACTTAAAGATGAGATTGGTGGGGTTCTGCATTTTTAACTGCCTTTAGAAGATCAATTTTAACAAGTTTGTAATCATTTCTGCTTAAGAGTTAAATATGATATGGTTAACTGCTCTGGTCTGTGATATCTACCCAAATGTTCTATGCAGCACAGATTGTACAGAAACCAAAATGATTATGATTGACGGTTACTTTTTTCTTAATGTCTGGTTTCCACCTCAGCTCTGATTTATTTCGCTTAACACAATACTCTCAAGATTCGTCCTTATTGTCCCATGGGGGGATGACCATCAGTTAGTGACTTCCCAGATATCTATCTGACATCTACTGTTGGCACATGCAAGTTGCTAGGCTTTTTCCATTGTGCTTTTGGATGAGAGATGCAGAGGAGTTTAAAGAATGATGGGGAAAATATATTCTTTAAAGTAGTTTACAATCTCATTGGAGGTTCGATTTGCCAAATGATAATTGCACCAGGGCTCCATCTAAAAGGGTAAGGCTGTCCCAAGTTCGAACCCTTAGCTCCCAAGTTCTGCAAAAGCCCTCACAGCATTTCCCCCACTTACTTCCTCCTGTTTTCTAGCCGATCGTCTCTACTATAGGCAGTGACACGATCAGATATATTATCTTCACCAAGCCCACCGGTTCTACTTACTATTCTACCCCAGATCCTTTTCTCAGGGTCTATCTATTCTTTTAAAAATATATATATTTTTATTGATTTCAGAGAGGGAGGGAGAGGGAGAGAGGGAGAGAAACATCAATGGTGAGAGAGAATCATTGATCGGTTGCCTCCTGCCTCCCTCACACTGGGGCTCGAGCCCACAACCCGGGCATGTGCCCTGACCAGGAATCAAATCCTGACCTCCTGGTTCATAAGTCGGCGGGGCATCATTTCTGTCTATTCTTTGGTGAAACTGCCGTCTTCACTATAAAACCCTTCTTCACTAGTAAATGGGAAATTCCATCTCTGTCCTTTGACGTCAAAGCTGTTTTGCTGCCATGACACATGGCCTTCATTATTGTGAGAGAAGGGATGATGTCATAAAGTTTTATATCTCCCATGACATGTTCCCAGCACACAGTAGACACTGAACACATATTTGTTCACTAGAGGCCCGATGCACGGAATTCGTGCAAGAGTTGGCCTTCCTTCCCCCGGCTGCCGGCACTGGCTTCCCTCTGGCACCCGGGACCCGGGCTTCCCTCGCAGCCCCAGCTTCATCCGGAAGGTCGTCGGAAAGGACATCTGGTCTAATTAGCATATTATGCTTTTATTATTATAGTTGGGATAGATGCATATATTTAAAGCTTAGCTTGCTCCTCAAGCACTCAGGCAACTCCTGAGATTATGAATTCCCTGTTTTAAAAAATTCATTATATCTTGTGAAAGAGGTACCAGCATTCCTGAATTTTGTAGTGTTGGACAGTGGTTTTGTAAACTGAAAACTTCACCTATTATCATTCTGATCTATCTATATATGAGTTTCACTGTTTTCCTTTTATCATAAGGATACATACACATTTTAATCTCAGTCACTCAGGATTTCACATTCAAGGGAATAAAAATACAATATGCTTGATTTGTACCTTATTTTCAAGTCATTGTGAAATGGATAGAACAGCATAGAATGCCACTGGGTTGAACCCAGCAAACGCTCCCTTGGCTCAATCAGTTGTTCACATGCTCGCTTTCAGCAAATCCGTTCCCCGGAGAACATTTGGGAGCCTGGACGGCAGGAGTACCTTGTAATAGTCTATAAAGTTAGGTGTCGTATTTTTCTAAAGGCTCTGATGAAAGTGTCCGTTCCTGGGAGACGGGAAACAGGCCAGCGCTCACATTCCGGGAGCGGGCAGTGTCACTTAGCGCCGTGCCGCTCTGCGAAGGCCTTCAGCTGTCCAGACGTTACCGGTACCGCTCCGTGCGAAAGGGGTCATTCGCTAAGAGCGTGAGCTTTTAAGAGCCTGTTGTTCTTTCAAGGTGGTTTCCGGAAGTGCAGAACATCTATTACCAAGGCAACAAAAAGAAGCAGCTGCCCACGGGCGAGAGCAGCGCCAAGCTGGAGGCCTTTTTCAACTGCGCCGCGGCGCTGATGACCTTACAGCTGCAGGACCTCACGCTGTCCTCCATGCAGGACTTCACAGACCTGATCGCACAGCCCCCAGTATGTTTGGCTCAGCTACACCAGCATCCATTTACTAACTTACTCGTGTTCAGTCTTTTCAGGGAAGAAAGGCTAAAATGCCTTTACCAGTGGGACAGCAGCCAGTACAGGGTGGGGCATAATGAGGTTACACTGTTCTTTCAGAAAATAAAACAATAATTAATAAATAATAGCACAAGAACAAACTGTGTTTCGCATACTCACAACTATAAACCTTCTTTTGCCTCACCTTGTATGTCCTTTGACCTCTTATGCTTATCTGTTTAAAAAAACCACACAAAGTTAGCAGTAATGTGAACCTATGAGTTTAAGAGATGTGGGTATCCATCAGCACATTGGTGAGGATTAGCAGCAATGAGTGAAAATTCCCATAATTAGGAAATTTGGGTCATGATGGCCGGGGAACGTTTCCACGAGAAACTCTCTTCTTTCCGGAAGAGGTTCTATTACAGTGTGAGCCGGACCTGGGACTTTGCTTTTGTCTGGGAATTTGAATGTTCTCCCGTTGGGCTCTTTTTTTGCGCGATTCTCCGTGCACACCCTCCTTTTCCCAGAATCTGTAGGCCCCATGGCTGCTAGGCACCAGCAAGTCCAGCTGGGAGTCACTTGCCCTTCTCAGTAGCTCTTCGTCGGCTTAACCGTCCAGGCGTCAGAGGACCGGTGGGCTCCCCGTATTCCCACGGGGCCAGCACGCTTCTCAGTCTAGCACAGTTCATCTGTGCGGAGTGGGGCAGAAGCAGGTTTACAGTCGTTCATCTGGAAAGTGATACACTAATTAATAAATAACAACCCAAGAATATATGCTTTTTTGCAGGATTCTGTCAGAGCTTTTGAACATCCAGGTTTCATCATGAGGCTGCTTCTTGATAATGACACCATTAAGTTTGAACCTCAGTTCGAAGACTATATAGACATCTTTTTAAATATTTATGATGTCATGATTAAAGCTGTCAGTTTTGTGCCGAGGGTTGAGACAAAATTGTATTCCAAGTGGGTAAGTGACAAGTATATTCTGATTGCTTGGATTGGCATGGTATTCACTTCAAAAGGGGCAGACAGGGATCCTCTGCTCTGGAGAATTTAAATAGCCTCGTAACATTGACCTATGAGGAAGTTTTGCTCCAAAAGAATATTGTTTTCCCATTAACTTCCCTAACAATACACCTAGTTTCTCAGTCCAGCCTTCCACTGGGATCTGCTGGTCAGAGAGGGACCGTCCCAGGCTAGCGTACTTTCCGGGATGATCAGACAGAAATGGAAAGAGAAAGCAGAAAGAGAAATGGAATGTCCCTCTGTTCAAAGTTCATGCCCAGGGAGAAACAGAGATCTTACAAGTTACTCACCTTAGAAGGAGACAGAAGGACGCATGGAGGAGGATGGTTTACCAAAGTCTGCGTTGTTGGAGATGGCTTTACTAGAACACCACTTAAATACCAGCTTTAGAGAGGCCTTGGAGTAAGACAATGAGCATGCTCTTGATCTTTGGCAGCAACTGCAGAGGTGGAATTCAGATAGATGTTTCTTACACAAATTTTTATAGAAATTAAAGGAGAAATTTAACAAATTTTAAATTAAACCTTTTCCCCCATGGAAGGCAAACCTACAAGGAACTTAAAGTGTTGTGAGTCCGCGTACATCACCATCTCTTGATATGATGTGAGATGCTTTTGAACACTGAACTGTCTCATCTAATATATCATTTCCCTTCGCACTTGATAGGAACTGATTAGAAGTCACAGGAAAACAATACTTTCTAATATAGTTCCCAAGTACTGGTCTCCAGTTCTCTTTAGAAAAATAAATCTATAGCCTTTAAACATTACACAGGCTGTTAATACATTTGAGAAACATTCCGTAATGAACATAATGAGCTTCACATTAGAGCCAATGATCTCACATGGCATACAGTACATAGCAGAGATGGCTTTAGTCTAAAGTTCTTTCTGAGAAAAGATGACACCCTCATCCACGGAGCCAAGGGGTGAGGTGGTGGTGGTGGTGGGATTCACTCAAGTTCTCATGAAGCATCTGTAGTTCTAAGCAAAATAATTTCCTGAAATGCCCACTAGGGGGCATAGTGGTCAAATGCACCCTGGATCCCTGACTAAATTAGTTCTCTGAAAGAATCCTTAGATATTGTCCAATAGAATGCTGCAGGGCACCCACTAACTTGGTTCCAGATGATGAACCATGTGGGCACATTTACTTGTCCTCTCTTTTTTTTAAAATATATTTTACTGATTTTTACAGAGAGGAAGGGAGAGGGATAGAGAGTTAGAAACATCGATGAGAGAGAAACATCGATCAGCTGCCTCTTGCACACCCCCTACTGGGGATGTGCCCACAACCAAGGTACATGCCCCTGACCAGAATCAAACCTTCAGTCTGCAGGCCGACGCTCTATCCATTGAG
>NW_006293349.1:6582945-6600880 GCF_000327345.1 Myotis davidii | reverse complement strand
GTTTTTATATTCTCTTACTTGGTGTATATTTTTAAGTGACTGTTCTTTCATCCACAGAGAAAAGCAAAATGTAAACTAGATAGGTAGGCTTATGAAAAAATAAAAAGTTATATGAAACCTAGACATTTAAAATATACCAAAAAACCCAGAAAAAAATAGAAAGACTGCATATCTTACTATAGAGAATAGAAAACCAAAAAGACCTTGTAAATAAAAAGTAATGCCAATATGGTAAGATTGGCCTTTTTACAAAGCTAAATGACACAGTTACCTTTACATAAGGCATTTTAAATCACTACCATTGTTTCCCCCTCCCCCCTCTCCTCTGTTTAGGACAGTAACTCTAAGCCAACAACCTTGGCACCAGTCATTCTGGAAGAGATTGTTGAAGCTCACAAAGAAAAGGTTAAGGAAGTGATCATGAGAGAGAGCGCAGCCCCCATCGAGCACCTCAAACTCTACGACAAGTACGACTTCTTGATCACCAGGAAAGCCGAGAAAGACGTGGACGCGTTCCTTGCAGAAAACCATCATTATGAGAAAATAATACAAGAAATTCGCAAATACCAACAACTTATAGAGGACATACAGTACACAACGAGAAAGGTAGGTGACCCACGCTGTACAGCTCTTCTCTGTACCTGGTGGGGTTTTCCCAGGGATACCAGAACGTGTTTTCAGGCCATCCCGTGAAAGATTAGACCATGACCATCAAAAGGAAAAATGCCGATGGAGCCTTTCCCTGTAGCAAGCATTGTGGGAAACCCAGGACACACGGAGCTGGACAAAACAGACGCGGTTCTTGTGCTATTAGAGTTGAACGTCTACTACAGCTCTAACTTTTTAAGCACTTTCGTTTGACCCCTCAGCACTTCCCAGAACTTACTTTTTTTTTTTTGGTTAATCCTCACCTGAGGATATTTTTCCATTGATTTTTAGAGAGAGTGGAAGAGAGAGGGAAAGACAGAGAGAAACATCGATGTGAGAGAAACACATAGATTGTTTGCCTTCTGCCCCAGCCCCAACCAGAGCCCAGGCTGGGGAGGAGCCTGCAACCGAGGCTGGAATCGAACCCGGGACCCTTTGGTCTGCAGGCCGATGCTCAATCCACTGAGCCAAATTGGCTAGGGCAGAACTTAATTTTTTTACTTTAGTGTTTATAACTCCTTTGGAAAATATGGTAATTTCACCAAAATATGGTTACTTCTGTTTAGTAGGAGACTGGTAAATTAAAATTTCCTCTCTTTTTTGATATTTTCTATGCAAAAACCTGCCTACATGACATGAAAAAAAACCACCCTCAATGTTATTAGATTAATGTTTAACACAAAATTAATGTTTTTAGAAAGGCAAAATTGTAAGAACCTTTTATTTTTATCATGTTTACTAAACTTCTAATACTTGACGTTGTAGACTGTTCGCTTAGGAATGTTTGAAATGCGCTGTGAGGACTTAATTAGAGCTTTGGTGAAGCGAGCAGAGGTTATTTGTGGAAAACTTGTAGCTAAAATGTTCAGAGATCATCAAGAAATAAATACAAGGTATTTATGTGACATTAAATTCTTATTTGGGGGGATGATGTGAAGTAGAATCAACTGTCATTCAACTACATAAAGGGCTTAGAATAGTGTCATAAGTGACCCAAAAGAAAAGATAATGTGAACTTATTTCTATTCGGCTTTTTGTGTTACTTAGTGATTATTAGTATTTTTTCACCACAAGCGCCTTTGCAATTTTTTAAATTAAAGTGGCATGAAGAGGCTGTGCATCTCACTGGCATGAGCCAGGTGGGCGTTATCTGAGCTCATGTTTCTAAAGTTGCGTAATCAATACACAAAGTGAGTTTTCAAAGTGGATTCACGCGGTCGTTGTCCTGGGTCCTTAGGGACCCTCGCATCTGGAACTTGATCGCGCTGTCATTACTCTTCAAGTCCATGGTAACTTTTCGTCTTAACGAGAAACTCATTGGTTGACGAACCTAGAGATTTTTAGGAAACTTGACCTATGCTAAGTGACCTCACAGAACGCTAAAGCAGAATGCCTGTTTATTTACTAGGGATGGCGAACCTGTGACACGCGTGTCAGAGGTGACACGTGGACTCATTTTTTTGGTTGTGCCATCACTGATTTAGGCAGAACGTATAACTAGTCTTCCAACAACTGGTGTTAGCATTGCTCTGGCCACCTCTTTTCTGGTATCAGTTTTATGGGGGGGGGGTGCACAAATAATCGGAATTGTTATAGTTACGGTATTAGAAAAGAAATCGTTAAAAGGGACATTTCTCCCAGGCTGTAAGGAAGCCTGACAGAAGCTCCATTTACCTACCGCGTGTTGGGCAAAACACTGGGCCCTGGGCCTACAGCTCTAACTGCTGAGGGAAGTCACAGCGTTGAGGGGGAAACAGACAGACAAAGACATACAGACCCATACATTACAATCGTCCGCAGTAAGCCCTGCCCCGAGCCACAGAAGCAGAACAGAGAAGGAAACAACTTTCTCTCCGGGTGGAGGATGGGGGAGAGGGGCAGATCAGGGAAGGCTGCACAGAGGAAGCGGCGTGTGGATTCGTGTTGAAGGAGTAGGAGGCTGCCAGTGAACAGTGTGGGCGAGAGGATCCCAAGCAGAGAAAAGACTATGTGGAAGGAAGTGAGCCACGAAGATGGCATGGTGTAGCCCAGATACTGGGAGGGAGGAGGGGGGAAGGGTGGGACTGAAGAGGGAGCGCCAGGGGAGGGCTTGGCTTTGGGCAGCTTATCTAGGTACCAGAATCATATATTCAGCAAAGCACCTTTCCTCTAAAAGTGCCGGGAGGATAGTGAAAATGCCTTTTACGGGCAGCTTTTCACGCTGAGCAAAATATTTCTTTTAACTTTACAGCTATTTTCCCTGCCTCTTACCTGCCCTCTGAGCTCCAGCCCCTTCTACTTCCCCCCTTTTCCCCTAACGATCCTCTCACCAGACTCACCGGATGTACAGAGGACACATGGGGCTATGACGGGAACCTCTCCACGAACCCGCTCAGACCCGGCCCCCCAGGAGCTCAGAGGGCGAGTCTGTTAACCATCCGGAGGTCTCTCTGCCTGTGCCTCCACCCCACTGTTTCCACCCTCCAGGGCTGGGTCCCCAGTCCTCTCTCTCTCTCACTGTGATTCCACCCCCGAAATTTACAGACAAGTTCAAAGCCCTGTCCCAACCCTGCTTCAACTCACCGTCATCCCCACGCTGTTCTACTCTCCTCCACCTCACGGCCAATCTTCTTGAAGAAAATAATTTCTACCCATTTTATCTGGACTTCCTTAGGGCCCAGCGCACATTTTGTTTGTTCGTTTGCTTGTAGCCTCACAGTAACTTCATTATTTATATTGGCCACAACCCAAGTCAATCGGGAACATTTGCATCTCACCAGAGGTTTCTGGGCTCGCAGGCCCAAGGTAAGCACTCCCTCCCGGTGAAGCTGCTCACGCCCTTTGTGCCACTTCATCTCATGCCATCGCAGCCAGGCCTCCGCTGGGCCCTTGAAACGCTCGGTCAGAAGTGACCGATTATGGTTCTGTCTCCCAGGTGGAGTGTGAGGGCCATTATTACCTTTTGCTCACTTCTGTGTCACTTATACTGTCGTCGGGAATATAATCGATGAACAGTAAATGTGTATCGAATACGCGAACACAAATTTGCTTTAAATTCATTAGATATCATATACTTTCCCTGCCTCTTACCTGCCCTCTGAGCTCCAGCCCCTTCTACTTCCCCCCTTTCCCCCTAACGATCCTCTCACCAGACTCGTCGGATGTACAGAGGACACATGGGGCTATGACGGGAACCTCTCCACGAACCCGCTCAGACCCGGCCCCCCAGGAGCTCAGAGGGCGAGTCTGTTAACCATCCGGAGGTCTCTCTGCCTGTGCCTCCACCCCACTGTTTCCACCCTCGGGGCTGGGCCCCCAGTCCTCTCTCTCTCACTGTGATTCCACCCCCGAAATTTACAGACAAGTTCAAAGCCCTGTCCCAACCCTGCTTTAACTCACCGTCATCCCCACGCTGTTCTACTCTCCTCCACCTCACGGCCAATCTTCTTGAAGAAATTTCTACCCATTTTATCCGGACTTCCTTAGGGCCCAGCGCACATTTTGTTTGTTCGTTTGCTTGTAGCCTCACAGTAACTTCATTATTTATATTGGCCACAACCCAAGTCAATCGGGAACATTTGCATCTCACCAGAGGTTTCTGGGCTCGCGGGCCCAAGGTAAGCACTCCCTCCCGGTGAAGCTGCTCATGCCCTTCCTTTGTGCCACTTCATCTCATGCCATCGCAGCCAGGCCTCCGCTGGGCCCTTGAAACGCTCGGTCAGAAGTGACCGATTATGGTTCTGTCTCCCAGGTGGAGTGTGAGGGCCATTATTACCTTTTGCTCACTTCTGTGTCACTTATACTGTCGTCGGGAATATAATAGATGAACAGTAAATGTGTATCGAATACGCAAACACAAATTTGCTTTAAATTCATTAGATACCATATAGATAGGATAATCTTATTTTTCATGTAATGGGGCATTTATGTAGGATATAGTAACGTATTTAGGAAGGAAGGTAATTCTGGCTTTCGTCGGCTGTCTCAGGTTATGTGATGAATTTGAGAAGATCGCGGAAAAAGCTCTCAGCACCCCTCCAAACACAGCGGAACTGATGGAAATGAAGGTACTGCCTCCAAAGTCTTTACAGTTGTATGTGTATCAAATAATGTTTTTCTCTTTTTTCTCAGCTCTTACAATTATTAACATGATAACACAATAACAAACGCCTCCGGAAGTTATGACAGAGGCTCGAACTGTTCTGCAGCGTTCCTGATGAGTCTGCAGGGTGGCGATGCAGGCCAGCGCTGCTGGGCCGTTCTGGTCTCAGCTGGCCGCTCACACAGCGGAGCAGGGGGTTCTCAGCTGGTTCCCCAGCGGAACTGGCTGAGCAACGGACCCTGCTCCTCCCTCCAGCCCCCCCGCAGGCTCGCCTGGGCGCTCATGACCCTGCGGAGGCACAAGAGCAAGCTCAGCGTCACCAGTGCTTCTCAGGTTTCTCCTCGGGTCACAGTAGCTAGCCGCCCATCGACCAAAGCAAGTGCCCAGAGTCGGAGGGCCCAGAGTCGGAGGGAGAGGATACCGCGGGCGTAGGTCCTGGGAGAGGGGAGTGGTGAGGCTTTTAGGCATCATCTCCCAGGATGTTACTGAGAGCACCGTTCATAACAAAAGGCATCAACCAGGACCATCTGGGCAAACGGAGATACGTGATTACCTTTAATTTTTTATCCATGAAAGTTTAATCCTTTAAAATTTTCTGTTATACTTTGCTGAAATATATTACGTTTTGAGCATAGGATTTATGGTACTGAAAATAGTGGCTATCTCACTTTTACCTTTTTTAATGTTACTCCTTTGCTTGAAGGTGAATAAAATAATATGGAACAACTAGTTAATCATCATTTCATTTTATTCCTTTTTTCATTCTCACAACATTACGCTTTTATGGGATCTTTTTTTTTCTTTTAAAGCAGTCTCAAGATGCAAAATAGATCCCTTTAATTTTTAGCTTTAAAAATATTTAAGCAAAACACATAAAAATCATTCAATTCTGTATATAGACAAGAAATTTCAAAATGAGTTCAAATGATAATGCTCATTTTATTTTATATTTTACATATATGTATATTTATTGATTTCAGAGCAGAGGGGAGAGGGAGAGAGAGATAGAAACATCAATGATGAGAAAGAATCATTGATTAGCTGCCTCCTGCATGCCCCCTACTGGGGAACGAGTCTGCAATCTGGGCATATGCCCTTGACTGGAATCGAACCCAGGACCCTTCAGTCCATAGGCTGACACTCTATCCACTGAGCCAAACCAGCTAGGGCAATGCAGATTTTAAATTATTCATGTAAAGGTTTGTTAAAATCGTTACAACCAACTCTTACATATTAGCCTCTATATTAAAAAGTTCTATTTTTTGAAAGTATTTATATTAGACTGAAGTCCTTAGGGTGTGAATTTATGTGTGTGTGGGAGGAGTTAAATATGCACACATGCATTTTAGAATATTTGCATATTGTGTATTAGTTGTTATAAGACATCAAGTGATACTTGGGTTATGGGTGATTATAAATATAGCTGGAGAGTTTCATAACTGTAAATTCCCTTGGAAAAATAAATGCTGACTATGAAGAGTGGCATTTATTTACCCTCCTAACCGTGACTGGGAATATTAAGGAATTTGGTGTTATTTCCTATGATTGTCTATTGTTCATAGCAACCTTTTACAGAATTAGCAAATGTGATTCCTCAACTGGCATTTGAAAGATTTCTGTACCTTAAAAAAGTTTATTGCCACAAAGGCCGAATAGTTTCTATATTAATATAGAAATTGGTCATTTATTATCAGAAAGGGAAATAAAAACCCCGTTTTTTGACTACAGAAAGCTGATGAACCCAATGACAAAAGGACTGTATTGTCAGGTAGATGTTTTGTTAGCTGTGAAGACACCATGGTTTGCAGCTTATGTGTTTGGAAAACCAGAGAAGAATGCTATGGGTTTCTGGGAAATAAGAAATTTCACATGTGCTTGTATTTTTACCGCCCCCTGCTGTTTAGCAGCGGTCCCGTGCTGTGGCCCCCAGTCTTGAACCAGGTGTCCAGTCCTTTTTAACAAGTCTATAGTATATATATTTATGCCGTGTGTCCTTCAGGCTGTTTTTTGACAGGAGCTGCTCATGAAAACGCCGTCTGTAATGATTGTTTCCCGCAGGCTTATATTAAGAAAGTGGAGACAGTCGACATGATTGAACTGGGACGCAGGCTGGTGGATTCTAAAAACTGCCTCGCCTTCCTCATCGAGTGCACCACCTTCTCCCCCGCAGACATCAGGCTCAACAACAACGCCTTCCAGTGGTACGGGCGGATGGAGGAGATCTTCGACGAGCACCGGAGGATCATCGCGGAGAAGACGGAGCAGTACCAAGACGGCCTCAAGGTTAAATGTTTTCCGTTGTCCTGACATGCTTACGTGCTAACTTTTTCGGTAGCTTTGTCCCTCACCTGTCCCACGGGCCATCCATTTCGGCTCTCGCAGGCTCTACATCGTCGTAGAAGGTAGCGCACATGCTGGAGCGATGGGGTGTCATTTCTTGTTTTTTTTTTCAAGGGAGAAAACATTCGAATACATTGCCCACCCATGACCCTTCATAGAAACAGTATTTATCTCATACAGTCCACAGTGAATGCTCTTTTGAGTTCTTTTATTTTTGTCATTTATTGTCAAAGCTCTCTGATGAAGTGCGCCTGCACGCCTGATAATTGCTCAAACTTGCCTAAGTACTGAGCCTAAAATCATCACTTTTCCCCCCAGTATATATTTTTATTGCTTTCAGAGAGAAAGAGAGAGAGAGAGAGAGAGAGAGAGAGAGAGACATGATGAGAGAGAATCATTGATGGGCTGCTTCCTGCACTCCCCCTACTGGTGATGGAGCTCACAACCTGGGCAAATGCCCTGACCAGGAATCAAACTGTGATCTTCTGGTTCATAGGTCGATGCTCAACCACTGAGCCACACGGGCCCAGCTAGAATCCTCGCTCTTAACATTTACTTACTCTGTTTTTGTCCTACATATGAGATGCTTGGAATTGTCCCTGTCCCAGCCTCATCTCCTACCTCTTCCCACTCCATGTTCTTGACCTTTCAGTGACCCTGAGCAACCCTAGGTCCCTGCTCTCCCACGCCTGCCTGTCATCTCCTGTACATTCCTCCCCCTCCCTTTGGAGCGCCTGCTGCCCGCACACTGCGTGTCTGTCTGTCTGTCTGTCCAGCTCACTCATCTGACTTTCGGAGACACCCTGCGAGTCAGAGCTCAGTGCTGCCTCCCTGCTCCCCTGCACGGTTAGCACCTCTGCTAGCACCTCTCCCCTGGCCTGCTCACCTGGTCACTGTGCTCAGGACTAACTCCCCACTAGACCACGAGCTCCCGGCAGCAGGCTGCTGGGTTTGACCATCTCTGTTTTTTCCCACTGGCCAGCGGGCCTGCCCTGAGCTCTCCAAGCTGCAGTCTGAATAATGGCTTAGTGTTTACAAGTGGGAAGCGAAGGTTCCCAGAGTGACCCTAACAGGCATCCGGGGCCGGGGGGAGAGGGGGTGTCCTCTGGTAGCAAGCCTCAGGTCTTCCCACCACACCTCCAGGGCCGTTAATTGGGGAACATGTGGTTTGGAGAATAATTCATTGAATGAAACAAACAAACAAAAAACACTTCATTTTGAACTGCAGCCTATATTTCTGGTTTACATTTAGGCCATTTCAGAATTTTTTAAAACTTGTAGATGGCATTACGGATAATAAGGAGTAGATGCTTTAGTTACCATATAATCAAATCTTAGAAAACGCCAAGTGGCTCCAAATGATCTCGACTGTATTGTAAAGGACTCTATTCTGCACTGTGTGGGTGGAACTGTGCATCTCTGCTCCTCCCTCGCGGGTCCAGAGCAATACCTTTGCCAGGAAACTAAAGGACAGAGGACAGACATCAACCTAGAAATGTATAAAATAGAAAACCCACTTTCGTGTAACCTAGATTCGACTTTTAAATATTTCATTAAGAACTATTTTTCGGGATTTAATTAGTGCCTTACCAATGAAAATTCTATAATAAGCCTTTCTCATTGGAGAACCACACGCCTGTTGTATATTGGAGAGCGATCGTGTGGGGCTTTTACTTACCTTACAGGCCAGTGGTTCTCAACCTCGGCTGCACATTAGAATCACCCGGGAATCTTTGTAAAATCCTGATTTCTGGGCCTCATCCTCCGGAAATTCTGTTTCTTTGTTACTAATGTTGTGGCCCCACCCCATAACAGACACAGAATTTCCGGAGGATGTGGCCCAGAAATCAGGATTTTACAAAGATTCCCGGGTGATTCTCATGTGCAGCCAAGGTTGAGAACCACTGCCGTCGGACAAGAAAAATAACCCCACAATCCTTTGTTTTAGCATTGCTAATTAAAAAGATATTTGAAGGTCAGAACACAATTAAATAGTTCTTCCAGTTGTTTGTAATAGGGCCTCAGATATCTTTACGGCCTTTAAAATATTGGAGTTTTCTTTGAGTCCCATACTTGACGATCCTATGGGATTTTCAAAGGCTTATAAATCATTATCAGCATAAATTCTTTAGCATACTAAGGAATTCCATCGTCTAACACTTTCTTAATCATTTTGTGCGTTAGAACGTCTCCCACGGATAGCAGGAGGGTAAACTTTCTCTAATTTGTGAATCACAGGAATCTTCATCGTTCGTTTTAAATCCCACCCTGAAAACTTCTGTATATTTTAGATTCCAGGCATCTTCCAGATGGTCCTTTTCTTTATATTTTGCCAATATCAAAATATGTGAGTAATAATTCTGGCAGGTCTTACGAGCATGTAAAGTCTCTCTCGAGGCCTCGGGGCTCTGACTTTCAGAAGGGTAACAGGCGATGCCGTTCTCATCCTGCCAGCTGCGGTGCCAGCGGTTTGTGGAGGAGCTGGAGAGCTACGCGAAGCAGTCGGAGGAGTTTTATGCCCTGGGCGACCTGCAGGACGTGCAGCGGTACCTGAAGAAGGCCCAGACTCTGAACGGAAAGCTGGACCTCGCGGCGGACAAGGTGCCGTGGACAGCGCTTAGGAGGGTGAATTAGTTCCCGGGGAAGGGGGTTGGAATGCATTGTGTTCACCTTTAAGGAGCAGATGCAAACGAAACAAGCTTCACTACATTGAATCAGAGAAGAACATAAGTGGCACAGACAGGTGTAACCAACAAGCCTTCGGGACGTGGCATCGCTGCTTTCGATGGGCCGTGATGGCATTTCGATGGCCTCTGTTTTTTGTTTGAAAGAATGTGTTATATCTCCGTCAGCTTCTCAGCTGCCGTTTTGTGCCATTTAAACATGTGCGTCGTGTGACGGCACCTGGTTGCTGTTGCGTTCTCTCCTCTTCAGTATGTTTTTAAGTTAGTGATTTTCCCCTCCGGCTACTTGGCTCCCAGTGTTGCCGTTTCAGAAAGTGGCTTTCTCATTAGGAGAAGCTGGGAGGGGAAAAGCTAGATTCTTTGCCATGTAAGGTGTTTGACATTGTTAATTGTGTTTTTTAAATATTTTATTATATATGAAATATGAAATAGGGAAATATGAAAACAGACCATATTATGATGCTCTCCCATTTTTCTTACATTGAAAGATTTCAGTATCGTATCAGATCAAGTAATTAGTGTATAATCATCACAAATATGTAAACACATGTTGAGAAAAGAGAAATAAGCTTTGTAGATTTTTTATAACTGACGCCACTGAAATTTTAAATAACCTGCATAATTTATATATTGAGCTCACGCTTTAATTCTATAGATTTCTCTTCCAACCACGCAAATACTCACATATTTCACAACTACTCTAAGAAGAAATCAGTGTTGTTGTTTGTTTGTTTGTGTTTTTTGGTTTTGGGGTGTGTGTTTTTTTTTTGCCTCTTGTTATCCTTCTTATTTTTAAGACCCAGTTCCAGGCGTGTCTTCCCTATGGCAGCATCATGACGGAACTATCCCAGCATGCTCTTTCGTCTCTGAGTGGTAGCATTGTTCTGTACACACTGTTCCTTTTATATTAAACAGCTGCCGATCTAAGACACCTCTTCTAGTGTTTACACTATTATGGAATAATTGCTATTTAACTTTTGCGTACTGATGGCCTGTCTCCTCCGCTGGATTACCGACTCCTTGGAGTTGGAACTGTGCAATATAATACTTAAAATTTTCCCACAATACCCAACACAGTGCTGTATATGTTAAAGTACTTAGATTCTTGTTAATTAAAGAATGAAGCTATGTCCTCAGTATATCTGATGGGCAAAGGCTTCTTTATATATGAAATTTATTTTGCTGCATTAACAACCTAACTAGTCATTGCCCTCTGGAGACGGCAATTGAACAGTTTTTCTAGATTAGACCGAATGTAAGTGTAACCTTAGGGCTCAATGAGGGGTTTTTGGATCACCTTGATATTTTTTGAAACTCAATTTTGAATGTCATTCACTTTCAGAATAACACACTTAGTGCCCATTCTTCCAGATCGAGCAGTTTAATGCCGAAGAGGAGGCCTTTGGTTGGCCACCATCGCTGTATCCTCAACGCAAAAAAATCCAAGACAGTCTGAACCCCTACCTTCGTCTCTATGAAACCGCTGTCGAATTTAGCACTAAATATAGAGCGTGGACAGAAGGGCCGTATCACAAGGTAGATCCAGACCAAGTAGAAGTTGACGTTGGCAACTACTGGCGAGGACTCTACAAGCTGGAGAAGACCTTCAACGACTCTCCCAATGCCCTGGCGATGACGAAGAAAGTCAAAGCCAAGGTGGAGGATTTCAAGCAGCACATCCCTCTCATTCAAGTGATCTGCAACCCTGGGCTGCGCCCCAGGCACTGGGAGGCCATGTCCAACATTGTGGGTTTCCCCCTGCAGCCCGCCGACGAGTCCACCGTCTCCCCTTTCCTGGACATGAACCTGGAGCAGTATTTAGACAGATTTGAAGGCATCAGCGAAGCAGCCAGCAAGGAGTACACTCTCGAGAAGACCTTGGAGAAGATGATTAAAGAGTGGGACTCAATGGAATTTGTCCTTCTCTCTTATAGAGAATCTGGGACATCCATTTTGTCATCAGTTGACGAAATTCAGATGTTGTTGGATGACCACATCATTAAGACACAGACAATGCGAGGGTCTCCTTTCATCAAGCCCTATGAAAAACAAATCAGGTAAGTGACATTTATATGACAATGTTGATACTGTCACCCAAAATCCACACTTGTTTTGTTAACCAAATCATCACCCGTATGTAACGTAGAGTTCTTTTTTGAAATTGATCCTGCATCTCATACTTAGTATTCTAAATAGTTCATTGTAAGGAATGATACCGTTCGTTCGTCGCTTTGGGGCGAGTACTGGTCTCGTGGCTGTCGTCTATGTTCACAACAAAGGTGGTGGGCAATCGGCCTCTACACATTCCTTCTTCTTGCCTACAGTCTGATCTTACATGTTTGACTCTCAAAAATAATTTTGTGTCTGTAGAAACCATAGACTATAAAACTGAAAGTAATATCATTTTCTAAATATACTAAATAGTTTAGTGTGGATAATCCCTAAAAGTCCATTGTCATTTCCAACCCTAAGCACGAAGGAATGCTAGAAAAGTGCAAAAGAATGAAAGTCTGATTTTTAGTCTGGTATTTTAGACATTTGACACAGCCCGTTAAGTTAACTCTTATCCCGTCTGTCAATCTTTATAATTTGTATTAAAAGTTTACATTTTACCTTAAAAAGAGAGTAAATCCAAATCCATCTCCCTTCTTCAATATGAATTTGGTTGACAAGGAAAGCTAACTACGTTATATTACCCTACACTTGGGCCTGCTCCCGCTCATCTCTGTCTCCTGCCCGGCTTCTTATATTTCCTGGCTTTAACAATCTAAAATGACAGACCTTCACATATAACTGATGTGTTAATGTACACATAAAGCTATCCCATTTCTAAGTTCTGTTGCTGTGAATTAATCATTCTTCTTTATGGTTTTGTTAGCTCTTTTAGAATAGTGGTTCTGCTCTTATAGCATAGTGGTTCTGCTCTTATAGCATAGTGGGTCTAGCTCTTATAGCATAGTGGGCCTAGCAGTCAGGGTACAAATCTGCCTCTATCGCTTATTATTTGGGTGAACTTGAACATGGCACTTACCTCTATGTTACTTAGTCTCTTCATTGGCATGTATGTGAGGATGTGAGGATAGAGCAAAGACATACTGAGACCTTAGAACTGTGCTTGTAAAATTATTAGATTATGGTGTAATTATAATATTGATTCTTGAAGAAATCAAGTTATTATTTTTGTTCCTCATATTTAGGAATGAACTGATAACCTATGTGAGTTTTGAAGTGCATCCTTCTCATGAATGCCACACTAGTATATTTATGTAGATTTTTTTAAATGCCAATTATATCTTATGAATTGAAATATTTTATTCTGAAAATAAAGCCTTGATGGGCGCCAATTTTTTTTAAAAGAAGAATGTTAAAGGAAATGAATCTTGGCTATAGCTACCTTTCCTAAGAAGTTCAAAATGTCCTTCCTCAAGAACACCAGTGCTATCGCCAAACCCCTTTCCTCCATGTACACCCTCTCGCCATGGAATCGGGGTGCAGAGAGGTTCATTGTTACAACATATACGGAAACTAGCCCATTTGTAGATAGGTATAGGTTCACATGCATATCTGCCTACAAATAGAAGTTGATGCTATGACTGTACAGCAGACTTTGTAGAACAAATCTAGTGATTTATCTTTGAGACAAACACATGGAAACTGCAGTAAGAACTTTGCATAAAGATTGACAGTCTAGTCGTGGTTTTGATTAGTCGTCAGCCTTGCTCGGTGCGCTAGTGATCAGAGCCACTGTGTTTTGCTCCTCAGAGAATGGGAAGGCAAGCTGCTGCTACTGCAGGAGATTCTGGACGAGTGGCTCAAGGTCCAAGCCACGTGGCTGTACCTGGAGCCCATCTTCAGCTCTCCTGACATCATGTCCCAGATGCCCGAGGAAGGCCGGCGGTTCACAACTGTGGATAAGACGTGGAGAGATATAATGAAAACCCTCCTGCAAGTGGGTAAAAATCTCTGAGAATGTGATTATTTGGTTGAAATGACATGAGTTTTGTTTTTAAAGCAATCCAAATAAGCCGCTGTCTTTTAGACTTGGAGGAGCAAGAAGTATCAAAAGCAAAATGCGTATTTTGTCCTGATTACTTCTTGAGCTCCACGTTGAAATTGTCATTATGTGACGACGTTTGGGTCTAGTTGCGGTTCTTACCGTGTGCTCTGCTAGGAAGGCCTTCTGCTCAGCGCTTGCCGCCCTGACTAGCCTATTGCTCTGTGGTGGGCTACCCCTCCACTGGTGAGCTGCGGTGGAGACGTCTCAGCACCCACCCGCTCAATCAGCAGGCTCCCTGGAAGGACCTAAAATAAAAAAAGGGGAGTTGCAAATATAAACAAGTCCAAAGAGCCCAACCCATACAAACAACGCAGTCAGTTAGTCACCACAGATCACGTGCAGCAGAGCTTTTGATGGAAGTTAAGGAGGGAATTCCATAGAAGCCGGTAACACTGAAAACAGCAGAGCTAACATCAATGCTCCTGGTGCAGCGCCACACCCGAAGGGCCAGGCAGCCAGGTGGGAGGAGCCAAAGGCATCAGACCCCTTCCAACGCAGAGGGGGACCTGACTCCTCTGCTCCAGATGGATTCCTCCTGCCTGAGCCCCGGCGGCTCCTGCCAGCGCTTCATTCATTGACTCACCGTCACAGCTTCCCCACAACATCGCTTCTGCGAAGGAACCGCCATCGCCAGGGAAATGAGGCCGTGGACTGACCCCCATGAGATTTCTAGGCCCCGATGGGAGCGCTGACCTGATAAAAAGTGAATGTCACATGCTGAGGACTCCGCGCTGTCCGCCCCCCGGGAGCGGGAGTTGGGGAGTTCAGGGTGCAGCTCTAGGGGATGCACAGCCTGTGTTCCCAACCAGATCCAAGCGTTTGGCCTCTTCCGTAGGCAGACTGCCTGGGCCCAGGAACTCGGGAGTGAAGACAAGAATGGCGCTTCTGGGTGTGGAGGAGAAGGAACCCTCCTGCACTGCGGGTGGGAATGCAGACGGGCGCAGCCCCTGCGGAGACAGTAGAACACTCTCCCCCTGTCCCGAATTAAAGTTCCAGGCCCGACCGCAGGCATTTGATGAGAAATGCCAACCAACCATGGGTTGCCATGGGCGCTGATGGGAGTGGGGATAACTTGTGAAGGAAAAGAAGACACAGCATTTATATAATTTTCCCTTTAACCCAAACAAGGACAGTTAATAGTTCCTTTCCTTCCCTCCAGGGGACAGAAAGTCATTGAAGTGTCAGGAGCTGTGGGTGGTTTCAATCTTCTGGTAGCTTCCTGCTGTGGCATCTTAGGGTTCTGTCCGAGAGCACAGCCCTTAACACCAGCCGGTGCCACGTGGAGGGAGGGGTGTTTCTGAGGTTCCTCTGTGTCTCCAGGAGCTGCCTCATCTTCCTCCACTGAGCACCCCGCAAACTCTCAGCCAGGTGTCAGGGCAACGCTCAAAGGGACTTCAAAGGCAGTTTTCTTTGACTATGACCAATATTTTACCCGAAGGATGGCAGATTATAAATGTTTATTTTAACTCTACGATAACGGATTGAAGATGTAGGCGCCTCATTCCACCCCTCTCATCCCCCCACCCCCAGATGAGTATCTGTCCGTCCCTCCTTCTCTTTTTTTTTTTTTAAGACACGGTTATGGAAGGGAAATAAGCAGAGTAGTTTCAAGTATACGTGTATTTGAGGCACCATAACGGGTGCTTCGAACATCATATCTAACTTGGTCCTCATGACAGCTTATAGAGAGAGTTCTTATCCCCATTTTAAAGATGAGAAAACAGAGGCCCGGGTCAAGCAGAGGACGCCAGGCGGCTCAGGCTGTAAGGGGGAGTGTGGGTTGGGAGCCAGGTCTGTGCTCTCCTGCTCTGATGCAGTGTTTATTGCTTACCTGCTCACGGGAAGGGAGCGAAGGTCGCTTAGTTTCCAGTCACGGGGTGCTGACTTTCATGTGTGTAGGTCCAGATGCCCAGGTGCATAGGTGACTGCCTGTGTTCACTTAGAACTAGCCTGTTTGGCTCAGAGTCACTGAATTAATCTGGTTCAATAGCTTGCACCTGAGGAATTCAATCTGCAAACCTTACCTGCAAGCTAAGTGTTCCCGGAGGTATTTCTTTTGTAACTGTAGGAGCGAGGAGGAGAAATATGAACTGTCGTTTTAAATAACTGACTTTTAGCTTTCAAATCTCAGGTTCGAAATAGCAACATTGCAATACATTCTTTGGCCGAGAATAAAACAAATACTGTGAATTTGTGAAAGGGATTTTTTTTCACATTTATTAGCAACCATTCAGCCTTTTTCCCCCTCCAACAAAGAAAGGCATGCTTCTCCAGAAGGTGGCGCTCGAAGAACAGCATTTTGTTTGGGGATTTACTTGTACAAGAGTCCATTCACTCCTGCATGGAGTGAACTGCACATTTAAGTGATAATTAAATCACTACCAGATGGTCGGATGGTTGCTTAGGCTTTTATATATACATAGATAATAATATTCAAAATATTATTTTTTCTGTGCTTTTAAAAATGAATATTTGAAAGAAACTGTTAGAAAATATAAAAAATGCCTTTTAAAATTGTATCGCTTTAAAGATAAGTTAAGCCAATCATAGGTTTCATATTTCATCTGAATCTCTTTTATTGAGAAAACAGGTATGAATGATCATTCTTTCATTATTTATTAAATTACTATATTTATAAGTTGCATTGTTACAATTCAAAACCAAAAAAATATAGATCTTTCCTTTTCAGCCACATTCAAAATATATTAACAAAAGCATACTGTAGGCACTCTGGAGTCCCGCAGCCTGAGGCCTCTCGCAATCCGGACCCCTGGGGGGATGTCAGAGAGGTGGGTTTGGCCCAATCCCCGCAGGCCAGGCCGAGGGACCCCACTGCTGCATGAATCCATGCACTGGGCCTCTGGTACGCATAGAAGATCCTTGGTTAATCTCTTCCCACCCTCCCACCTCCCCGCTTCCCTCTGAGATTCATCAGCCTTATCCACGTTTCCATACCTATGGTTTCTGCTCCTGTGTTGAGTGTCTGACCCCTGGTGGTCAGTGCGTGTCATAGCTATCAGATGGTTGGACAATTGCTTAGGCATATATATATATATATATATATATATTCAAAATATTAATTCTAATGATGATAGCTTATTTCCCCATCCTTCTTGTGAGTTCACTGTTCCTCCTTTCCCTCTCCTTCTCCTTCTCCCTCTCCCTCCCTCACCCCCTCTTGCTCATTTTCTGTCTCTCACAATTTAGAATGAGAAATTGTGAGCATCACTGAGGATCAAGTCAACATGACTTTTATATAATTAAGAGAGAGAAGACTACTTTAAATTTTGCATAAACTTTAAATATTTACTTTAAATATTTACTTTAAATTTTGCATAAACTTTGTTTGATTAAAGACATGTTATCTCCGATATAATATGAACATAAAGTTGGTAATAGTACTGTTGAGTTGAGAGTTTTTTCCTTTCCCTTTAGGATAAACATGTTCTGTCCGTTGTGACTATTGATAAAATGTTGGAGAGGCTGAAAAAGTCTAATGAGCTTTTGGAACTCATCCTCAAGGGACTCAACGAGTATCTAGAAAAGAAGCGCCTCTTCTTCCCCAGGTTCTTTTTCCTGTCTAATGATGAACTTCTCGAGATCCTCTCTGAGACCAAAGATCCTACCAGGTAAGTCACGCACCTATGTGACATGTGGCTCAACTTACTGGCTTAATTTTAATGTTTAGAATAAGGTAGAGCATAAATAAATATATAAGTAATTGTTTCTAAGGTAACTTTCTAAAAGGCTACTGTGAATATTATCAATGATCAACTGAAGATAGTTATTTAAAATGTAAGTAATATCAGTGCGTGATATTTTCCCAAACGTGATGAATCTTGGAGTGGCTTTCTCATGCGATCCACCTTCCCCTGCAGGTGCTTCAGAACACTCCCCTCCGTGTCACAGTCAGAGAGGAGAGAGTGTCCTCAGCGGTTTCCAGGGACCCCACGGGCGGGTCCCGTTGTCCTTCCTATTCATCCCAGTGGCTTTCTCTTGCTCCCTCTGCTGCAGTCCTTGCAACTGCCCCAGAGATGGGGCAGCCTCTTCCCTCAGTGCCTAGGATTCCCCTGCCCCAGTGGTCGGCAAACTGCGGCTCGCGAGCCACATGCGGCTCTTTGGCCC
>NW_006293349.1:6572944-6582821 GCF_000327345.1 Myotis davidii | reverse complement strand
AGGGATGATCCTTCCTTCCTTCCTTCCTCCCTCCCTCCCTTTCTTCCTTCCTTCCTTCCTTCCTTCCTTCCTTCCTTTCTTCCTTCCTTCCTTCCTTCAATACATTTTTATTGATTTTAGAGGAGAGAGAGAGAGAAATATCAATGATGAGAGAGAATCATTGACCGGCTGGCTACGTCCTGCACACCTCCTACTGGGGATCGAGCATTGCAACCCCAGGCATGTGCCCCGACCGGGAATTGAACCCTGACCTCCTGGTTCGTAGGTTGACGCTCAACCACTGAGCCATGCCGGCCTGGCTCGCCACTCTATTTAAAATGGAAACCCTGCCAGCACTCCTTGGCCACCTCTCCTGGCCTGCCTTCTCGACCTTCTTTTCCTTCGGCATCCTTTGTGCTATCAGTCTTACTCTGTACTGCACTGGAGCTGTTCACTGATTTCCTCTACCTGTTACAGTGGTTCTCAACCTGTGGGTCGCGACCCCTTTGGCAGTCCAAAGACCCTTTCACAGGGGTCGCCTAAGACCATCCTGCATATCAGATATTTACATTACGATTCATCACAGTAGCAACATTACATTTATGAAGTAGCAACGGAAATAATGTTATGGTTGGGTCACAACATGAGGAACTGTATTTAAAGGGCCAGAAGGTTGAGAACCACTGCGTCTAACAGAATACACGCTCCATCACAGCAGAGGTTTCTGACTGCTTTCTCCCCCAGGGTGGAGTCCCGATTCCTTAAAGGAATATTTAGCACACAACACACCAGCAGCGAATAGATACTTGCTAAACAAATTAATTTGGTGCTGTAGCTTCAAAGTAGGAGATGAGTATTTTAGACAAAAAGATCGATTTAGGCTCAGATTCCCATCTGAGACTTTCTCGCTGCTTCTTCATTGCCCACTTGAAAGAGGTAGTCGCTTGGTTACCGGTAATGTGCCAAAAGTGAGGGCTTTGGTCAGTTCCAACGATATCACGATGAGGAGACCGAAGTTGGGTAGCTTCAAAGCAGCTGGTTTATAAACTGTAAAGCACTTAACGCACTAAACCTAGTTCATGTTTTGCAGGACGTCTCTGAAGACCCCAGTTGAAATGGCAACTTTAGTGCATCTGACGATTTTCCAGATCCGTGTGTTATCTGTTAGTCAAGATTCGCTTGCTCCTTCCGTTACTTTTAAATCTTTCGATTCATTGTGTTGGAAACAAAGCCCCCTGGACATCTCCGCTGCAGCGCGACTTAGAGCTATAATTTTACAGACCCTGATTGTTGAATTAGTGAGGACCTCCCCCTGGATGCTGTCATCCACGCAGCCAGGGCCTGTGTCTCTTCTCTCTCAGCCCTTTATCTCCCGCAGCCTCTAGGAGCCTCACACATGGTGCACGTTGATGAATTTGGAATGATTGGTACACAAAGAATGGCCATCGCTCAGTTTATTGTCTAACATGCGTGTGTTTCCCCTGTCAGGGTACAGCCTCACCTGAAGAAATGTTTCGAAGGGATCGCCAGGGTGGAGTTCACGGAGACTTTAGACATCACGCACATGAAGAGCAGCGAGAACGAGGTGGTGGAGCTCATCGAGACCATTTCCACGGTGAAGGCCAGAGGCCAAGTGGAAAAGTGGTTGGTTGAGTTAGAGAGAGTGATGATCAGATCCATCCGAAAGGTAGCTGGCCGCGTTCATTGTTTCTAGTGAAGATGATAGAAGGCGAATGTGTCACTGATAAATGCGCTGTTGGAAACTGAGTCAGGGATTACCACTTTAACTATAATACATCGCTCAAAGACCAAGTGATGGTCTTTTTGATGGTCTGTGACATAATTTAGTAGTGACTCACTTGACAAGTGGGACCAAGTGCCATCCATCCCAGAGAAAACGTGGGTCATAGTCACGAACCTGTCTCACTTCGTACAGCCACACGCTGTGCTTCTGTCATGCACTAACACGCGTGGGTCCACACCGTCTATCTTCACACTTGTCTTAGCAGCCCCGCTCTCCAGCTTCCCATCCATCTCCTGGATGTGTATGTTTCTGTGGTGAACTGTTTTGCTCTCTGTATACACAAAATATGCACCCAAATGGTAGGAAGCCATGGCATGTCCTGCAGTGAATGTGAACTTCATATTTTTCACATCACCTCATAAAGCACATGGTCACTCCGCCATTTGTAATTATTTTCTTAGTGGAGAATTTCAAGCCATGGCCACAAACAGAGATGGGTTGAGCACTTAAACTCACTCTGTACTGTCCCGTGGACTTGGCACGCAGGTTCTCTCTCTTGAGAATAAATATCACGGCCGAGCAGGAGAGCACGGGGGCAAGGATGCAAAGGAAATAAGGCGTTAAGTCCTAACAGCAACGTCCATTACTTTTTCAGGTTCTCTCACATATGATTGGAAAAAGTAATTAGAATCTGCACGTTTAATGGATATCACAAGTCTTAATGCTTCTTTCTCTTCTAAAGCATGGTTTTAATATCTGCCTGCATACAGTTGTCCCAGTAGATGTAAAATCTTTGGGGCAGTTTCCCATTTCTGCCTATTGTAAATTAAATTCTAATGGACATGCTTACACATAGAGCTTTGATTGGATTAGTTATTTGCTCATGATAATGCTCATGTGGGGCACCAGTGGGCCCAAGAGGATGAGCTTGCACAGGCCTTGATAAGTAGTGACAAAGAGCACTCCCATTCTTGTAGCTGTTAGCGATGCAAATGAATTCCACTCGGACCACTACTGAGCAGCATTGCATTGGGGCACATGGCTGGTTAACTGATGTATGCAGTGAAGACTCATTATTTTAGACATATCTGATGCTGTTTCAGCTGTTGTTTTCATTTTGTTTGTCAAAGTGCTTAAAGAAAATATTTCGGTTGCCATTTCAGAGCATTAAAGCTGGGGTAACAAGGAATTGTGTAGGCAGTATCTTCCCCAAATGTTCATGTATAAGTTTCTGTTGGTGAAGTGAGCAGGCAAATGCAGTATAAATGCACATAGGAGATATGTGTGTTACTTTTGTGGTGCTATATATATTTGCATATTTGAAAGACTACTGCATGTCTAAATGAAGTTAATTTTATGTCATTTGTAAATAATTTAAAAAGTCATATTCTTAACACCTTTGCCCCTTTATCATTCTAGATTATCATGCCTTTAATGCAGCTTGCTACCCCCCAAATATACATAATTTATATATGGTATACATATATTTATTTGTATATATGACATACAAAGATATAGTAATATGTTTTACATTAAATACTATAGAACTTTGTGTAGTCCTACTTCTCCTCATCCAATAGATATTTATTCCACTCTTGGTGTATCTCTACTATGCCTTCTTTCCCCCACCTCTCAGTTGCTCATTTTTACCTGCTTTTCTGTGGCTTCCTTGGCCTTTTCAACTCCATAGACATACTAGGTAGACTAGAAATCTAAAACATTTTACCCATTCTTATATATTTCTCGTAAAAATCCAATTTTGAAATCCCCCCCCACACCTCCCTGGAATTCAAACATTAAAGTGGGTATCACCTCACAGACGATGTTACTATTTTTGATTGATCTAACAGATGAAAATGTCACCCACTGATGGCTGGTAGAAGAAGTGGATATATCAGTCCACTGAAAACATATATAGCAAAGCACATGAGGTAGACTTCCTGATTTTATGGCTCTCTACTCTCCACGAATGAATTATGCACTAGTCCCTGTCATCACTGCTGTGGGCCTCACACTATGGAATTGAGAGGGGGCGAAATCTGAAAACACGGGGGGAACTTGAGAGAAATTGTGTGGTTTCCCTGATGGCCAGGTGCACAGATGCACATGGCTGAGTGGGGATCTGATTGGTTCAAAGAAAATCAATACCTATGAATTTGATGGCTCTCATTTGGGAAGTATTTGAATTTATGTTTTACAGTAAAATTGCCTTATGTCTCTTCAATCCAAATGGATCTAGGATATTTTTGGCTATGACTGGTTTACAAAATATTTGACATACGTGCTTCACACAAATTGATCCTGCACCAGCAAAACAAAATGCTATGCAATGTAGTTGTTTTACTCACAGGTATAGGAATTAACTTGAATTTAAAGAGTCTGGTCATGTGCTTTGTGACTTTATATAATTGGCTAAGATGTAAAACATGGAACGGTACGCGCTCATCTGTTGGCGTTTAGCTCTTCATTGGATCGCATATTCAGGTGTGCAACTGTTCACCTTCAGCATTTTTTTCCAATTAGGTCATTAAATCTGCCATCACTGCCTATACACAATATGAGCGGATTAAGTGGGTGAGGGTCTGGCCTGGACAGACGGTGCTCTGTGTGTCCCAGACCTACTGGACAACCGAAGTCCAAGCAGCTATTTCGAAAGGGCAAGAGGTGAGCTTTTCCTACCCCTAGGCTCGTCAGCATTTTTCCAACAATTACTAGAAAGAAACACAATCCACCCAAAAAGCCAAGGTACTGGAGTCTCAGTCTTGTTGTCATATACATTATTGTACCTTTAAAAATAAAGTCACATTAGGACTGAGGAACTTCCGAAACTCAGAAAGGATAATTCTCTTTAATGTCTGGAGTAAAGCTACCCTCTGAAGACCAGGTAGCAGGCTCATTTAGACTATTTTAATCTTTATTTTTCATGCACTGCTTTTGAGTAAATAATGATTAATATTTTGAATGATGCTTGATTTGAAATATTCTAATACATTGGGTCTATAAATTTAGTAACACTATTCATTACTAAACTCATATTTAATACCATTTATGACTAAATTCATATTAGTAATTAATTAGTAGCCCCCTGGACTTCCCTCCTTACTTGCTGGCCCCCAAACCATTCTCTTTATCACTCACCACCACAGGGAAATAGTGTGTGTGGGGGGGTGGAGGGAACAGAGAAGCAAATCAGCCAATTTTACCGGCATCTTCAAGTTATTTTTTTCATTTCAAATGTAGTGTTTATCAACCTCCTCCCCTCTGTCCACCGTGTTTTTTCCGGGCCAACTCCAAAAACGCTGGCACAGGTAGTTGTGGTAGAGCACCATGGTGTTCGCTGTAATCCTTTTATGCTTCTACAAACGCCAAGGGCAATTGGACTCTCAAGGGACAGGTCATGTAGGTCACAACCTTCTCAGTGTGTCCTCTGCTCAAAACGGTCTGCCCTGCCTGTAGTTCTTACCTTGTTGTCTAGAGACATCGCCTTTTGGTTTACAACAATAGTACCCGCTGATGCCGAGATGGAGTTCCTCACACATCTGCTAGTGTATTCACCCGCCCCCCCAAACACACACACACACTCAGGTGCTATGGTGCAGATATGGAGCCGCTCACAGAGCAAGCCATTGTCAGCCTGTGCCTCAGGGTCACTCGCTCCACAGACGTGAGGGCCTCTGACCTCTGACGCGGGAGCTCACAAGACATAGCAAGTCAGCCTGTTGCCATGTCCCTGGCCCGCTCGCCCTCTCCCACTGAGCGCTGTGGTGCCCTCCTGGCTGCCTGGTGGCATGAAATTAACTAAGCTTTACCTGTGCCCTGACAAGCGAACGCTTTCTTTCTCCTCTGCTTGTGCTGGCCCTGGGGGAGGCTGCCCTTCTCCCTCTGCCTGCGGTCTACCTGGGACGCTGGCATATGTCTCAGCATTCTCTGTGCTGGGGACGTCTCCCCTCACTAACGCGGGGTTCACAGTGGGAAGGGAGGACTCTGCTTGAGCAGCTGGAGGCTCTGGGCAGCCTGTGGAGGACTGGGCGCTTCTGTCCTCTGCAAACGCCCGAGCCGTCAGGCGCTTGGGGCCAGCACAGCACCAGGTTGGACCGTCACACTCCCAGAGCCCGTCACACTCCCAGAGCCTGTCACCCCAGCATCTGCTCCCATCGGGTTACTCAGTGAGCGGTGACTGTGGACCTGGTGCCTGTGAGGCGTTCCAGGGGTGAGAACATGAACGAAGGGATCACGGAGTCAGAGCCAGGGGTGTCGCAAATGTGGATGTGGTGTTGAGTCAGGGTATCTTTGTACCCGTAGAAGGACTGAGGCATGATAAAGGTATTTAATTCCAGATAGGGTTTATTTTGGCTGAATACCAGAGCAGTTAACTCCAGATTCATTAGCTCGCTGTGTAGATTGGTTTACAAGGAATACAATGTTAACAAAAATACTCTCACCTGATACCGCTGTGGTGAGAAAAATGGATTATTTGGAAATCACGTCATGATAAAATTGTAGAAAACATTCTATATACATGCAAATTCAGAGTGTTTTTTTAAAAAATAAATAAATTCTGATCCTACTGAGTAATCATCTCTTCTTTTCTTTCAGGCTCTTGAGGAATACTTGGAAAAATGTAACAGTCAAATTGATGATATTGTCACCTTGGTCCGCGGCAAATTGTCCAAGCAGAATCGCGTGACTCTGGGGGCCCTTGTGGTGCTGGATGTTCACGCCAGAGACGTCCTCACGTCCCTGGTGAATAAGAAAGTCAGTGATGAATCTGACTTTGAATGGTTAAGTCAGCTGAGGTACTACTGGCAGGTAAGTGATAGCACTGGATGTTACTACAAAGCCATTTCAGCGCCCAGCTTTGTAATTTGTGCTGCTCGCATGGAAATAGTATCAGCAACATGGGATTTTTTGCTGACAGTTGACTCTACCCAAGCAAGCGTTCTCCAGATTGAAGATTGAGGCAGCCAAAAACTCCATCTAAAACTGTATCTATATCTAATCCAGCTCCCCACAGCCAAGTGTATAGTTACATAGAGATATATAAACACATATAGACACACACAAATTATGAGTAATTATAAAAATGTACTCATTTTAAATGAGTCCTTATGCTTGCTGAATCTGCACAATGTTGAAACTAGTCAGTTGAGAGTTGCATTTATAGATGACTGCAGACATCTATGGAAAATGCAAATCAGGCTGTTTCCGTTGGATTTAGTCCTGAGAACTTTCTCTTGCTCATCAGTTGAAGGAACCAGAAACATCATCTGGGAGGAAGGCTTTCGCCAGGGCACCGGGTGGCTGGTGCTGGCAGCCCCGTTGGGAGGTAGATGAGCAGGGACGCTTAGTACTGGGGAAAAGGTTGGGCCTGTTGAGAGTGGGAAGAGAGAGCTCACACCCAGAGATGCGGACTCTAAAGTTCTCATCAGATTCTGTTCACTTACATGAAAGGCTTGGGTGAAATGGGGTAAGAGGAGAGAAGGTGCACGAACCGGAACCTGGAAAAATAGGTGAGAGGCAGAGTGTATAGTGGTGAGGGGCTCAGACGGTGGCCTCATTGTTTCAGGCCCTCCCCTGACCGGGTGTAGGGCTGGGCAAGTTACCTACTCTCTTTAAGCATCAATTTTCTTATCTGTAAAATGGTGACCGTGAAAATACCCGTGCTACAGTGAAAATTAATTTAATAAATGGTCAAAACTATAGGAGAATAATGAGTGATCAGAAAGAGAAATTGTGAGAACAATCCCGTTCACAGTTGCATCAAAAAGAAGGAAATGCCTTGGAATAAAGTTAACCGAGGAAGTGAAGGACCTGTATACTGAAAACCAGAAGGCACTGATGAAAGGAACTGAAGAACTCATAAACAAATGTAAAGACCTTAATAAAAACAAAATTAAAAGTGTAAGCAACTTAAAGAAAATACAGGAGAGATAAGGAAAATATTTTCCAAAGATATTCTATAGGAAAAATTGAAGCCAATGACTTCAATTACATTGACAAGGAAATAAGATATTGAATTCTTCTACTGAATTAAATAAACTTTAAAGATGTTTATACGCTGGCTATTGCTTATACAAGAGCTGGAGATTTCATGTTATCTGAAATCCTAATATTTGAGCTAACTTTCTTTTACCTGCTCTCTCCTAGGACAATAATTTAGAAACAAAGATGATTAATGCCGGCTTGCGATACGGGTATGAGTACCTGGGCAACTCCCCGCGGCTGGTGATCACTCCGCTCACTGATCGCTGTTACAGGCAAGCTCGTTAACTGCAGGGTCTGTTGGGGATAACTTTCCCTCCTCTCTAGACCACTTCCATCGTACAAAGTACTCAATTATCTTCCGCTCCGTAAACGTATCCTGTGTTGCCTTTTCCTAGACCCTTAATTCTACTCCCAACTTGACCTTCAATGTTTCGTTCTCTGCTGCTTCCTCCTCTCCGGCCAGGAGCTGTAGGTATTGTCGGGTCTGGCTGTGGTTTCTTACGTTGTTCGCATCGCCTATCGGTTCTGGAAACTTTCTGGCTCTTACTTTTGGATCATTTGAGACATCTCATTGCTTCCCCCGAAACACGGAGTTTTCCTCATGGTTTCCGGGGTGTTCTCGTCGGTCATGGCTGGCGGATGCCCAGGTCTGGACCCCCAGCCAAGGTCCCTCCTGTGAACTAGCCTCGCGCATGCCTGCTGGACAGCTCCGTCAGCAGCTCAATCACATGGCTTCTGTCATCCGTCTGCATAACGGAAGGTCTCTCACTACTTAACCTCAAGCTCCCATCGCCCATCTTCCAGATGATCCCAGACCCTGAACTAAATTTTGTTCTTTTTCGTTCAAAAAGTTACCTCGTTCATTGACTAAACCAGTCCCAGGATGCGAGCAGAAAGCCATTTCATTCTTTCTTATCCCTGTTCTTTTTAAACTTTGCTCTATCAAATATTGCTCCCCATTCTCCCTAGATGAAGAAAGCTGGGGGAGATGCCCGCAACCCAGGTATATGCCCTTGACTGGAATCGAACCTGGGACCCTTCAGTCTGCAGGCCGACGCTCTATCCACTGAGCCAAACCGGTTTCGGCTTCCCTGTTCTTTTTAAACTTTGCTCTATCAAATATTGCTCCTCATTCTCCCTAGATGAAGAAAGCTGGGGGAGACTCCCCCATTTTTCTGGTTATTCAAAAATATTGGTGAATAGTGGTTTTCTTTTTGTCAGAGATTGAAGCCCAGTTAGGCCTCATCTCAAAGTTCTTATCTTCTCCAGCCGCTCCAGGCTTGGGGCCTGCATTTGGGAAGGTAAATGTGGGCAACCTTTCGTCACCTTTGCCCCTGTCCTGAGCACCGGTCCCGTGATCGCTGGTCTTTTGGCTCCGCTGCTGCTGGGGGGTGATGGCGGAGGGCGAAGGCAAGGGGCGGGGGTCTATAGTGACACGCGTCTTGTATGACGCTTGGTGTTAGCTCAAGCCCAGATGTGCTGATCTCTCAGAGGGTCTTTATGTGGGTGCCTGGGAGCCCCCTCCCCAGTCCCTGGCTTCTCCTTGCCTTCTCTGCAGGCTGCTGGGACTGTCCTTCAGCCTCTACCTGCGTGTCCCCCTGCCCCCCACGCACACACCCTTTCCGTGGGGTCTTCTCTGACCCGGGTGGGCCTCCTGCACGGGGTCCATGCCGCAGCCACAGTTCTGGATCCTTCCAGCGCCAACTGGATCCGGATTGAGGTCACCAGTGCCCCTGTCCTGCCAGCACTGTGAGTGCATCTCTCACCCTGCGGCCCCCTTTCCCGCTCTGCTGTACCAATGTGCTGCAGGGGCTCCCTGCTTTATTTACTTGTTATTTGTTATTGAATTTATTGGGGTGACATTGGTTAATAATAGGCTTCCAGTGTGCAGTTCAATAATACATCATCTGTATATTGAATTGCGTGCTCACCATTCCAAGTCAAGTCTCATCCTGTCACCATTTATCCCCTCCTACCTCCTCCCATCCCTTTTTCCTTCTGGTAATTATCATACTGTTGTCTGTCTATGAGTTGGTGGGGGCTTTTTTGCTTAATCCCTTCACCTTTTTCATACAGCCCCCAAACTCCCCTCCCCTGACAGCTGCCAGTCTATTCTCTGTATTTATAGGTCTGTTTCTTTTTAGTTTACTTATTTTGTTCATTAGATTC
>NW_006293349.1:6546772-6572911 GCF_000327345.1 Myotis davidii | reverse complement strand
TGCAGAAGTCTGTTTCTTTATGGTCGCTCCAATATTTCACCTTTTCACTGAGTTTTTAGAAGTTTCATAATTATATTTTTACTGCAAGCATTTTAAAGTCGTCTCTTTTGTGAAATTAGCCTCAGTTTTTCTTACAATTTCCTGATGTCTACTGCTTTTCATATAAAATCTCCCTGAATAAACCACCGGGTGCCAAGGTGGCTGAGTGATGAGGTAACACTCCCAGGCCTCTGTCCGTGCGCCTTCACGCTGGCTCTTTCTCTCTCTCTCTCTCTCTCTCTCTCTCTCTCTCTCTCTCTTCCTTTCTCTCATTTCCACCGGGAGCTCACTGCAGCAGGGGCTGCATCCCCATTGGTTCTTGCATGTTCTCGGCTGAGGGGGTGTCCCCGTGGAGCAGTTTCACATTTCTGTCTGGAAGGGTCTCGGGCTTTCTCTGGTCCAGGTAACAGCTAACGTTGCCTTTCCCACGGGTAATAGGAACGTGGGCTCCATCACCATGAGTGATGTGCTTTCCTCAGGCCCCGTGTGCAGGGTGAGCTCCGTCTCTTCTGCGGTGGGGTCTCTCTCTGCCTCCTCAGGGGTGGGTGGCTGGGGTAATGTTAGTTCCACTCGAGACAGCGCAGCCCCCGGTTGACATGGGTGGGTCACTTCAGCTCTCCACCCTGCTCAGTTCTGAGGGCTTCTTTTTTTAAAATATTTTTTTATTGATTTTGGAGAGAAAGGGAGAGGGGGAGAGAGAGAGAGAAACATCCATGATGAGAGGGAATCATTGATCGGCTGCCTCCTGCACACCCCACACTGAGGACCAAGCCTGCAACCTGGGCCTGTGCCCTGACCGGGAATCGAACTGTGGCCTCCTGGTTCCTGGATTGATGCTCAACCACGGAGCCACGCCGGCCGGGCTGGGGGCTTCCTTTTCTGTTTCTGTGTGGATGTGTCTACGCTTATGACAGGCAGGTACCAGAGCAAGATGCCCCTAACTGCTTTCCAGCTTTCCACTCCCTCTTCACTGGCCATTTTCTTTTCATTCTCGCAAAAATGCCTGCGTGGTGTCTTCCTTTACGCAGCGTCTCCCTAGGCCTGCGGTAGTGGGTGGGTGGCTCAGAATGAGCTGAGTTCTCCCTAGAAGTCGGCATAGAATCTCAAACGTGAATTTGTTTAGATCGTGTCGTGCATACAGCTCTTTGGGAGAAAAATACAGTCACAGACAGAGCAATGCGCAAAGGGGAGGGAGCGGGAGGGCGGGAAGGGGTGCGGGAGGAGGAAGCGGGTTTGGCACGGGGACCTCTCACCTGGCTCCACAGAGGGCTCCCTGCTTGCATTTCAGAACCCTGTTCGGAGCCCTGCACCTGCACCTCGGGGGGGCGCCCGAGGGCCCCGCGGGCACGGGGAAGACGGAAACCACCAAGGACTTGGCCAAGGCGGTGGCCAAGCAGTGCGTCGTGTTCAACTGCTCCGACGGGCTGGACTACCTGGCATTAGGGAAATTCTTCAAGGTTCGCATCGACACCTCATCGTTTCCCTTTACAACATGGTAGCTGCTCGGAGAGGGAGGCTGTTTATTATGGAACACGGTTGGGTGCAAGTAAAAGACATTGTCGGTGAAGTAAAGTTAAGGGTAAAGTACCATCTCGGGGATTCTCAAGAGAAGCGGGGTTATAGGAACGCTTCCCTGGGAAGGAGGCCCGTCCCCCTCGCCAGTCCTGCTCTGATGGCTCAGCATTGCTGATGGGAAGCGGGGTGGGGGGTCGGGAGGTGGGGGGCCAGGCACTGGGCCAGGTGCAGGGCTTGAGAGCTGCTGCGTCGGGCGAAGGCTGTGGGACTCTGCAGACCTCTTACCTGCAGACCTTGTCCTGAAGTTCTGGTTTATATTAGTAAATATGATTGACTCCTGTGGGTGCGTTCTAGTTCATCTGTTTTGTTGAACCTAAAAACCCACGTGGTTGTGTTTCTCCTGGTTCTGATGGGGAAGCCCACCCTTCTGAGGCTGTAAGACTGCAAAAGGGGCTTAAGATGCAAAGTCTCTAAACCCGTGAGCAGCTCGTCATCCCTCAGAATGTTAGCTGGTACAATTGAACACAAAATTCTCCATTTGGGATTATGGGCTCTGTGTTTGTTTTATTTCTATTTTTTTTCCTGTAATTTTCAAAGTGCATTTAAAAAATTCTGTAATCCTTACTTTTCTGAATTTCTCCAGAAGATGTTAACATTTAAAAAATTAATGAAACGAACACAAAAGAATATGCCGATTCTACCCCATACAGTAAACTGCTCCTGACTGAAATATGGCCTGGTCATTTTGGCTGTTAGTCCTTACACAAGGATATTTTTCCACTGAATTTTAGAGAGAGTAGAAGGGAGGGGGAATGACAGAGAGAGAGAGAAACATTGATGTGAGAGAGACACATCAATTGGTTGCCTCCGGTATGCATCCTGACCAGGACACGGATGGAGCCTGCAACCCAGATACGTGCCCTTGAGCAGGAATCGAACCTGGGACCTTAAGTCCAAAGGCCAGTGCTCTATCCACTGAGCTAAACTGGCCAGGACTGTACAAACTTGGAGTATAAAAGTCTCTACATTTGTGATGGTGAAATAATTAGAATAAGAGTTTTTTAAGTCAAAATTATAATGAATAAAATGCCAAGAAAGCATTTGAATGACCAATTACTGTTGTTATCATCCTCTGTAATGATATACAACCTTGTTGTAATGGTTATTTAAGAAAGAAATAGCAAATCTATCTGTTAGATTTGCATACCAGACGGTTGCATATTTCTAAATATTGAAAGAAACATCTGGTATGTGTTACTCAATTTTTTAATCCATATAATGGTATTCTTAATTCTTTAATTTAGATTCATACGTTGAATGGTATTAACGTTGCTGATCAGTAAATATGTATTGATTGTATGGACACTTTGTGTTAGGATTAGCTTATGCTGAACAACGGGCGTACAAAATAAAAAAGACACGGGCGTTGGCATTAAGAACCTCACAGCCCGTATAACTGAATATGTGGCTTCGTTAGCATCCTGTTCTTTGTGATTCTAAGCCTTTCACTATAGCATGTACTAGAGACTGGGTCACGGATAGAATTTTCTAGATAATGAAAATGAACATTCTTTGACATGCAGAGTTCATGTTTCCTCCAGTGTGGCTCAGTAGAGGGAGCCGTGTACACATCCCAGTCCAGCCGCCGCGAGCTGCGCGGACTCATTCTAATCGCTTAACGCCTTGTGTGATGCAGCCTCAGCTTTCTTACAGAAATACGGACGCAAAGTGCCATGCGTCCTCCTGGTGCACACCTGGTTCTCAGTGCAACGCGCCCACATACATACACAGCCTGTGTCGAATGTGCATTCAACAAATATATGTGAAATAAAACTTTTAAAAAATGAATCTGAATTTGGACTGAGCTACTCTGACTTGATTTTCCAGTTTTTCCACCTGAGCGAGGTGGCTGTGAGTTGGGATGGCGAATGAGGGCCGCAAACTGTGCTAGCTGGCCCTTACGGTCCTCAGACCACAGAGCCGTCTCTGGCACCCGCAGGCATCTCATTTAGAGGATTCTCACAGCCCATCCCATAGAGTCCATGTGGAAAAGGCAAACAAAATCCATTAGTAAATAAAGTACGAAAGGCTTTGAAACTAAAGGTGTCCATCTAAATGCTAAAAAATATACAGAAAGTAAACAAAAAATCAATTGGAAAATTTCTCCAATTGATCAAACCCTTTGTTCATGCATAATCATGAATTTGGTAATAAGAAAAGCCATCATTAAAGATAACGGTGAATAGCAATTTCCTTGATCGATATTAAATCCTTGAACAGATGGGGTGAAAATGCAACATTTCAACGCAATGTTTCATCAGATAAAATTGAAAAATTTCATTCCTGTTTTCTCCCAGGGACTGCTATCTTGCGGAGCCTGGGCTTGCTTTGATGAGTTTAACAGAATCGATTTGGAAGTACTTTCTGTGGTGGCTCAACAAATTCTTACCATCCAGAGAGGTAACGGGCTGGTTTGCCGTTGTGTGAGGGGGAAAAAGCGAGGCCACGGGAGGTGAGGAAGGGCACGAGTCACACTCACACGTGGAATCGCTCAGTCATCTCACTCTGATCACCCGCAGGCATTAACGCAGGGGCGGACACACTGGTATTTGAAGGAACGGAACTAAAACTGGACCCCACGTGCGCTGTCTTTATCACCATGAACCCTGGGTACGCCGGGCGCTCGGAGCTGCCAGATAATCTCAAGGTACACAAAGGGCGACTATGTCCCCCATGTCCTTCCTATAATTTACAATCAATACATAAAAAGAAAGAACATGCCATCTTTGAATTTTATGCAAAACGTTTGCTTTTAGATGTCATATTTATCTTTTAGAAAATAATTTTTAAAGCTGTGAGGACCTTTAGAAAATGAATGTGCAAACCAGGAAGAGTTTCCAAAACTTGTATTTAAAATTTGGGGTAATTATAGGAAATTCAGGAAATAATGAAAAGGTACCGATTCTACTGCTTGCTATATTGTATCCTCTGATTTTAAAAGTCTTTCAAATGTTAATTTTAAATGCTGAAATCAGACACTTGTGTATACGGGGTGTTTTTTTTCCCCAAGAGTCTATTATAGCACAAGCATTTTCCTTTCTTTATAAACATAATTCTATGAATTTACTGAACTACATAGCTTACTGTTGGACATTTATGTTGCTTTTAGTTTTCTGGCATAGTAAATAATATTGCAATGGGCAGTTTTTACTTAAGTCTTTTCTCTGTTTTAAAATATTTCCTTAGGGCGAGTCATAGGACAAAGAGCTATGTTGCTAAATTTCCTTCTAACACTGGTTGAAACAATTTACATCCCACAGCAACTCACCATTCTCATTAATTCCCAAGCCCCATTTTTTAAAATTTTTTTTAAAAATAGAAATACACTTTTCCAGTTGAATAGATGAGGATCTTCGCTTTCCCGGTGGCTGCATGTCTAGTGCATAGAGAGCAGTGGTGAGGGAGAATGAGGTGGTAATTGCGGAGCCAAACCCACCTTGCGGCTCTCGAGCCTGTGTTCCTGCCACCCCGACATCAGCGCTTCCTCTCCATGCAGATGAGTCCCAGGCCCTTCCCCACAGCAGGCCGCTTCCCCCAGAGGAACAGCACATAGTTGATACTTTGGCATTCGTGTTAATGAACAATTCACTAAAGATTTAAGTAGGATAGAGATTTGACAACATGAATTGACCAACAAAATAAGACCCGAAGCACGGAGGCACGGAGCAGCCGGCCACACCTCCGTGTGGAGTTGGGGGGACAGGAAGAGAGAAGCCAGAGAACTTACAGACTTACATGCAGAGCCCGTGGGCACGGGCAACAGGGTGGTGAAGACCAGGGGGGAGGGAAATGGGAGACTGTTTTTACCTGTGTAGTGTTTTGGCCTATATGATTTGGACACTGTCATTTCATCATGTTGCTGAAGAGCCATGAGACTGTAACAGCCTGTGAAATGGGGAGTAGGCTCCCCTTCATGATGGCCTTTGTCAAAGCACGTCGCCCTCCACTCCCGCAGGCCCTCTTCCGGACAGTAGCCATGATGGTGCCCGACTATGCCATGATCGCCGAAATAGTCCTGTACTCCTGCGGGTTCGTCACGGCGCGGCCGCTGTCGGTGAAGATCGTGGCTACGTACCGCCTGTGCTCCGAGCAGCTGTCGTCACAGCACCACTATGACTACGGCATGAGGGCCGTGAAGTCGGTGCTCACCGCCGCGGGCAACCTGAAGGTAGGGAGCCGCCTTGACTTCCACTGTCAACTCCCTCCTTGTGAATTTCAGGGCCACGTGTCTCCCCGGAGTTCCAGTGACTAGATGTGTCATCAACTGAAAAACATTAAAGTACTGTACTGAAAAGTTGATCATTTGCCCACGTGAAAAGGGGAATTTTATGATTTGTAAAACTTGAGACATGCAATTCTTAGAGATTTGTGTTCTGTTCCACGATTTTAAATGTAGAAACTAGGTACCACCAAGGAGTTTAATTCTTTGTGGCTGAGAAATATTTTGAAGGCTTTCATGCTACCTAAACATGTATAGCTTTAAAAGAAGTAATATATAATTAATTCACACAAAAGTCCCTGAACATTGTCACTTAATGTAATTACACCATTGCAACTAACTGAAGACTAACAGGAATAGATTTGCAAAATAATGTTTGCATGTTAAAATGGTATGAATCACAAGTATAGATGGAAAACCCAAGTATTTTAGGACGTGGGTAACTTTTCGTTGGTAGCATCTTGTGGAACCATGAAATATGACCGTGCATTAGTTCTTTATGAAAGCAAGCAAGATAGGCTACCGTGCACAGACAAATGCAAGCTGTGCCCGTGGCGTTTATAACATTTCCACATTCATGATTTGTAAAAGATAAAGATTTTAAAAGATATCCTACGTGACTAAGAACAATGGTATGCATTTTTATCTTCTAAAATAATGTTACCGAGAATCCTGATATATAGTGGTGCTATCCTATTTTGCATTATCCTAATATGTCACTGTTTGTGTTTGTTTTTTGCGATAAACAAATGCAACTAGAAGCCACAATTTGTATTAACCTGGCGTGTCATGATCGCACTGTGGTCAGATGATGGGAAAGATAATGCATGTCCTCGGGTATGTCCTGCTGTCATCCTGACCATGGAACGGAGCTCTCAAGGCTCCACAGCAACTGAACCCCATCCTCCCCTGTCCAGAGCTCATGTAGAATCATTGAACGTGTTGCCTTGAATATTTCGAAGTTTGTTTCTGTTACATCAGGAAACGATGTAAACATTTGCTTTAAAATAATACCCTCTCAAATAACAAAATACACTTCTGATGCTTCCTCATCTGTTGTGGTCAGATGGCTCCACAGACAGCGTTCCCGTGAGCGGGACTGGCTGTGGCACTGGGAGCCCTGGAGGTGCAGAGGCCCTGCCCTTGACTGCCAGGCATCACTGGCCTGTTAGGCTCCAGCCGTTAAGGAGGGACATGGGATTTATTAGGCAGGAAGACTCTAAAGAACAGGCAGAGGGTCCTGGGAAATTAAATGCAAGATGATAGGAGAACTTTTGGAGTGGGATGTTGAGCGAAGTATTGACGCTGGGAGAAATAATTCTGTGTTCGGATTTCTGTGAATTATTTGAACCTAATGGGCAGGTTCCAAGTCCAACTGGTAAACTGTGGATTTACTACAGGTGTTCTGGAATTTAACGTAAGTTTTCTGAAATACCCTCTACTTAGGTGACTTGGCACACGAACCAGCCATCTCCCTTCTGTCTGGCACACACTAACACAGGCCTGCACTCAGCTCTCAGCCAGCATGCTGCTCCCTGCCCCATCCCAAACACACACGCACACACTATCTTATCAGACGAGCTGTGTTCATTTACCCAGAGAGAGTTTGCTTGTCCCCCAAACATTCGGAAGCCAGTTGGTACGTTCCTGTTATTATGTCATTGAATTAAATGTCAAGGAAATGGATGATATACCAACGTGAAGAGTTTTGTTTTTATAAAAACCAAGTTCATTGTTCAAGACAGATTCAATAAGATGAAAGGCTAAAAAAAAAACACCCATGAATTTGAATTAGGCATAGAAAGTAAAGTATATAAGGCTGGAAAAAAACAACCTTAAAAATGGATAAGGATGCCGCACTTGGATTGTCTCGCAAGCACCCAAAGAGCTTCGCCTCTTAAAGAAAACAAAGCCTGACACCACAAACCTGGATGGAGCGGATGATGCATCATCGATGTATTTTTTGGAAGAAAATTGGTGCCAAACTCTACACTCACAGAAAAGGCTTTGGCTTCAAAATATGGACAAATACTAGTAACTGAATGTTTATATGTTTCAAATTTAAATGCATCTTTTAGAAATGATTGCCCACTTTTAGTGACTATTTCCACTTAACCAACCCATCGCTGGTCTTGAATGTATAGGACAAGCAAGCTCTTACCCAACACGGAGTCAGTGGCTCCTCTCACACTGTATTGAAGTCATGCCCATAGCTTTTACCTTAGAGCATCTGTGAAGAGGTAGTTAGTTCAACCCAGGTTTTCATGACTAGTAGAGAATTCAACAAGAATAAAGGTCAGTTTCTAAAATTAATAACTATCCAGCTAAATGCAAATGGTTCATAATTGTGCATGGGCTTACATGGCCTCTTGGGCCCGTGTGCTTGTGTACCTGTGTGAAGATGTAGGGGCGCAAGTTAACAAATTCTGGCATCATCATGAGTATATCTTTCTTTCAGCTGAAATATCCACATGAAAATGAAACTTGCCCCACAGAGCACTGGGCCATGTGCTCATCCAATGGCCGAGGGGGCAACTCCCTGGGGAACCTCCTCTTCAGAAAGCAATGGTCTGGCCAGAGAAACACAGGTCATTCCGCGTGTGTGTGAAGGGTGTTTAGCTAACTTTGTTGCTTCAGATGACTTTTAACAACTTGGGATTTTAAAAGAGTACTTTTATGAAACCACACAGTGTAATGAGCACACACAAGCTACAAGATGTGTTGGCTTATAAATGACACTAGAATGTAGGGTCTGTGAAGGGAAGTCATCGGTCTAACACAGCTCCGACCCCCTTCACAAAACAGGGACTGGGTAATTGTTGCTAAACTAGTGATTGAGGGAATAAAAAACAAATACATAAATAAGCTTAATTTCTTTGAAAGCATGCCATTGCTTTTATGAAATTGTTTTTTTCAGGGTGATTTAAGATAAGAGCTAAGCTTGTTAATCCTGTTCTATTTTAAAGATTAGATTATGAATAATTGAGAAGGATTAGAGCGATGGTTGCAGTTTCCAGACTATAATTCCATTCCATGCGTTTCCTTTTCCCCATCTCCCATAGAGGAGATCAGGGAGGGGGCACGGGCTTCTGAGAGGAGCTGCTGCAGGATGGTGTCGCCTGGAAGGGCAGGCAGTTAGCTCCGGGGAGTGAGGACCGAAGTTGTCTGACTGTCACGAGTGGGGAAGGAAGGGCACTGCCCGGCAGCCAGGGCCGGTGTTGTCAGTGACCCACAGCGACCCTGTGCCTCGTTCTGAAAGGGGCTGCCCTTAGGCGTAGAGCTGGCCGTGTAGACATCTTATAGAACAGAGCGACATTAGGAGGCACACATTTCCTTCCTAAAGCTTTCCTCCCGTGTCTTTGGTCCTAGCACACTGACCAGGTTTCCCAGGAGTAAGAGCCATACTCATTGTCATTCAGCGGAAATGTACCTCGCTAGGGTGTTCTCACACGGTTGTCTATTCATCCGGTGAGCACTGAGCACTGGCCCACAGGTAGAGCACAATCGGCATTTCCAACCAGGACAACCCCTTGAGAATTCATCATCTCTGCCAGCCCCAGCCCCAGCCCCAGTGTCCACAGGCCGCTCCCATGGTGAGAACCAGAAGGACGCGTCTACATGTTTCCAGCTCTCCCTGGTGTGAGAACCACTGAACACCAAATATGTTCTGGAGAGATCTGCTCCTTTTAAGCTTAACCTTGAGCAATTTGAGTTTTTTGGGTTTTTTTGTTAGAAAACACTACGTACTTATCATGGACCCATCCTATTCTAAGAGCTCTGCAGCTAGGATTTCCTGAGTACTCACAGTGAGCCAGCGAGGCGGGCGCTCTCATCACCCTGCCTCACAGATGGTGTGCACAGCACAGAGGTGCCCAGCAACTTGAGTTGATGGCCAGTCGCGGGGGAGCGGGGTTCCAACCGCACAGTCAGGCGGGGAGTGCTCTCACTGCTCTGCTGTACGGCCTTCCTCTTCTCTGCCTGAAGGAGACTCCATGCCTTGATGAACTGGGATTCGTTTCAACATAACAGCATTAACACAGTTCAACTCAGGAGCAATTACACTTGAAATTTGTAAATTCTGAAGTACAGCTCAGCTGTATGCTTGCAGATAAAGCTCTTCTGAATTTTCACCTTACCTTCAGAGTCCAAGAAACAGTCCTATTTCTCACACAGGAGGCCGTGGTACCTACAGCCTCAGCAGTTTATAAAGGAATATTTCTGAGAGTTTGCAGTTAACGCTCCATATTCGTGAACATTAACGGTGGAATTACAATTCTTTCCAATCATACATTATATGGTTGTATTTGTTTCTTAAAGCCGCCATGACCAAGTACCACAAATGTGGTGCCTTAAGACAACACACATTTGTCCTCTCACAGCCTGAAGCCGGGGTGTTTCCCTCCAAAGGCTCTGGGAAGGGCCGTTACCAGGAGTGAAAGCCATGCTCATGGTCACAAGGCAGCACACACCTCGCTAGACGCATTCCCAGGCAGCTGTGTGCTCTCAGAGCCTGCGCTGCTGGCAGTTGTTGGCATGGCTTCGCTTGGCACCACTTCAGACTCAGCCTTCATCGCAGCGGAGCCTTCTTCCCTGGGGTCTTTGTGTCTGAATCTTTCTCTCCTTTATGTGGTGCAGACAACAGTCATTGGATTTCGGGCCCAGGATGACCTCGTCTAACTTAAGTTACATCTGCAAAGATCCTCTTCCCAAATAAGGTCACCTTCTGAGGGTCCATGTGAACATGAAGGGCCACCAGCTAGTGAGAATACTCCCCACTTCAATGAGTGAAATGCCTCTTGTGTGGGTGGCATGAGATAGGGGCTAAAGTTCATTGTTTTGGCAAATCCAGGTATTCTGGCATCACTTGTTGGAGACGAGCTTGTCTCTGATCTGTGGATTTGCCTTCATGCCCTTGTTGAGAATGAGTTGTTCACGGCTATAGGCTCCCTATTCTGTTCCCTTGATGTATTTGTCCGCCTTTATGCCAATATGACAGTCTTTACAATGAACCTTAAAATTTGATCGTGTTCATTGTCTAACTTTTTGACTTAAACATGCTGTAAATGGGAGAAATCCCTTGTGACACTGGCTTAGGCAAAAATGTCTTAAACACAACACCAAAAGCACAAGACATAAAATAGTACATTGATAACATAGACTCATCAAAATTAAAAAGTTTATTCTTTGAATGATACTGGTAAAAGAATGAAAGACAAGTTACAGACTAGGAAAAATATTTGCAAATTAGGCATATGATGGAGGACTTGTATGCATACTATATATATGTGTGTATATATATAATATGTAAAATATATAAAATATATATATATTTTAATGCTTACCTGAGGATATTTTTCCATTGACTTTTGGAGAGAGGGAAAGACAGAAAGAAATATTGATGTGAGAAAAATACATCGATTGGTTGCCTCCTGCATGAGCCCTGACCAGGGTCCAGGCCGGGGAGGAGGCTGCAACCGAGGTACGTGCCCTTGATCAGAATCAAACCTGGGACCCTTTGGTCGCAGGTCGACGCTCTATCCACTGAGTCAAACCGGCTAGGGCTTGTATGCATAATATTTAAAGAATGCTTAGAAGTTACCATTGAGAAAATAAACTGATTAAAAATAGCAAAAGATTTAAACAGGCACTTTACTGAAGAAAAATATACCTACAGCAAATAAGCACATGCAAGAATGTCAATCATTGGGAAATACAAATTGAAGCCAAACAAGATACCATCACACACCTATTTCTATGTCTCAGTTTAAAAGGACTGCTCAGACCGTATACTGGAACCCCTATACACTCCGAGGAAATATAAAATAATATAACTACTTTGGAAAGCAGGCCATTTCTTAACATGTTAAACACACATGCCCTGTACTATCCAGGTATTCCACGTCTCAGTATTCACCCAAGAGAAATGAAAGCATTTGTTCATAAAAAAGACTTCTACCCCAATGTCCACAGCAGCTTTATTTGTAATAACTCCAAACTGGAAACAGTGAAAATGTCAATCAATAGGGGAACGGATTTAAAAGCTGGGTCACTTCAATGCAGGGGACTACTTCAGGACACAGACTCTTGACACGTGCTGAGACCTGTGAATTCCCCAGCCTTCATGCCAGGTGAAAGAAACCAGACAATCAAGTCTAGCACCTACTATGTAATTTATCTATATTAAATCTAAACAATGCAAATACAAATAGCTACAGAAGGCAAATCACTGGTCACCCGGGGATGGAGGTAGGAGGCAGTAAGGAGAGAAGGGAAGGGGGATTACAAAAGGTGACAGGCAGCTTTGGGAGTGACAGATGTGTGGTTATCTGGATGGAATTTATTGTTCCACTTACCAAATTGTACACTTAAAAGATATACAACTTATTGTATGTCGACCATATCTCTAGAAAACTGTTAAAATACTGTTGAACTATTATTTAATGACTTTATTTCCATCAATATTAAATGTGAGGATGAGAGGAGTTGTATCCTGTTTATGTGTGGATATACCTGTGTGAAAGTATGTGTGTGTATATGTGTATGTGTATACATATATGTGTATATATATATGTATAGATAGATAGCGAATGTATGAATATGTAATATGAATCCCCAAATCATCTATCACCAGGGCATCACTTCGGATTTGTTTCCTGGGGTGAAGTTGCCAAAGCCAGATTACAACGACTTGCTGATGGCCATCAAAGACAACTGCGAGGCCATGAACTTGCAAATGACCAGTTTCTTTTCCGAGAAGATCCTCCAGATATATGAAATGATGATTGTGCGCCACGGCTTCATGATTGTCGGAGAGCCGTTTGGAGGGAAGACCAGTGCCTATCGCGTCTTAGCTGGAGCCCTAAGTGATATCTGTGAAAAGGTCAGTGTGTGATAAGTGCATTCTTTTATTATAACCAAGATAGAATCTCTCAGGTCATTTTACAAGACACTCCAAGGTAGCAACTTGACATCATGCGAAACATGAGTCGGAGAGGAAACAGGAGTGGAGAGGTTCTAGGGAGCAAACGGGAGCTCAGCAGATAAAGGCGATGCCACCTGTTTTCCTCTCAACCTTTTACTTCTGTTTTTAAAATGTTTAATTATAAAGGTAGCACGTGGCCATTGCAATAAAAAGTCTGGAAACATGAAAAATCTGATGGTTTTGTTTTCATGCTTTTAGGAGAGTATTTTTTATTTTCTGGGTGGTTATAATTGAAATGCAAACTTCTAATACTGGCTGGTTGTGGTATTGAATTTGAAATGTGTATGGTTTCTTGAGTGTATTATATGGTATATGTGCATGTATATCAATAATAATAAAAGCATAATTGCTAATTAGACCGGACAGCCGAACGACCTTCCGGACATCATCCCAGATGTCCTTCTGGACGAAGCTTAGTGGCAGGGGCCGAGGCAGAGGCGGTTAGGGGTGCTCAGGCAGGCAGGCAGGGTGGTTAGGGCGATCAGGCAGGCATGCAGAAGGGTGAGGGGTGATCAGGCAGGCAATCAGGCGAGTGGTTAAGAGCCAGCGGTCCCAGATTGTGAGAGGGATGTCCGACTGCCAGTTTAGGCCCCATCCCGCATCAGGCCTAAACCAGCAGTTGGACATCCCCAGAGGGGTCCCAGATTGCGAGAGGGTGCAGGTCGGGCTGAGGGACATCCCCCCCCCCCACCCAGCCAATGCACGAATTTTGTACACTGGGTCTCTAATATATGACAATGAGTATATTATTCAAACTTTCTGTCCTATACCTTGCAGTTGGGCCCACTTTGATATATTAGAGGAATGAGGCTGTTTTAAACTCTCCGACTAATATTGCATTTCCGGCTACTGTGTTTTGAATAGTTTTTGCTTCAAATATTTCGGTGTTCATGGCCTGTGTGGGATTTGTTATCATTATCTGCTCACTCTCCCCTTCAACCAACATAAAGTGATGTCTTGTCTGTTACTTGCCTTGTATCCCCCGATCTAAGGGCAATCCCACAGCCCACATTTTCTCCCGGCCTATGTGCTTGCCCATGTCTTTCACTGTCACTGGGTGTCACTGTGAGTTACTTTTTATGGAGAGTAAATAGTTTGATTTTTATTTTCCCCAGGTTGATGCTCTTTATCTTTTCATGGGGAGATTTAAGTTCATTTCTATTTATTACAGAAACTGAGATGCTAGTTATTTCTGTCATCTGTTGCCCTTGCTATACACAGTTATGTTTTCTATAAAGACACTACTCTGCAAAACGTAAATAAATACATTGACTGATTTCCCCCCTAAGGGCTTAATGGAAGAAAACAAGGTTCAAATCACTGTCCTGAACCCTAAGTCTGTCACCATGGGCCAGCTGTACGGGCAGTTCGACCAGGTGTCACACGAGTGGTCCGACGGGGTCCTTGCTGTCAGTTTCAGGGCCTTCGCCTCTTCGATGGTAAGTGCTCGCACTTTGGCACGGTTAGGAATCCGTGCTGTCTCCTTCTTACAGATTTCTGACCCTCTCGGAGGCCTCAGACACTCACACTTAGAGCCCAAGACATTCATTTAGCACAGAGCCTGCGGCGTTTCTGTAAGGACCTCCTCCGCATCCCGGCCGGGCCAGGGACCTTGCTGGCCAGCGCCTCTGCCCGGTGTGCGCAGAGCGGCCAGGAGGAGAGAGGACGGGGAGGGAACCTCTGGTTTTCCTTTGTTGGGCCAGATGGTCCAGGACAGAGAGCCCCGGATCACAGGACCCTGCTGCTCCCTCGGGATGCTCCTCCCGGGCTGCCGCAGGGCAGCGCACTGGCACCCCCACTGGCTGTGGGATGCACGTCAGTGCTTAGAGGAGAAAGTGCAGGCCGCTGATGTGGCAGAGTTCCAACACTGTCCCTCCCGCGTGTGACGAAGACACCGGGCATGTGCCAGCTGCGGCTGCTGTGTCTGGGGCGGGCATACCTACCCCTGCCTCCTTCTGCCCGGTCTGCTGAGTGGCTGGTGCCGCTGTTGCAGAGAGCTCACAGACCAGTCAATGGTTGCGTGGCTGCCATATGCCACCAGGTTTTCACAGAGTGTGATCGCGTGGGAGACAGCTGGCCAGGGCTGGTCGTGAAGAAGAAGGGCCCGGGCTAGAGGCCTTTATTTCAACAATCAGTCCACTGAGTGCTTCCTGTCTGCTGATGACGTGCACACTAAATGGGAGCTCTTTGTCCACCGGGAGACCCGGCCGATCCTGACTCACGAGTCAGTGTTGTAACAGAGCAACCCGAATCTCAGCGCTGCTCTTGTTGCCTGAGGGCCTGGGGCGATGAGTAGCACACTAGCAGCTGACCCAAAGGCCCCGGCTGATGAGCAGGGAAGCCCCATTAAAAATGAGGTCCTTTACGCCCAGCCGGTGCGGCTCAGGGGTTGAGCTTCAGCCCAGGAACCAAGAGGTCACGGGTTCGATTCCTGGTCAGGGCACATGCCTGGGTTGCGGGCTTGATCCCCAGTAGAGGGCATGCGTGGGAGAGGCAGCCGTTCAACGCGAGTTCTCTAACATCGATCTTTCTATCTCTCTATCCCTCTCCTTTCCTCTCTCTCTAAAAATCAATAAAAACATATATATAGTAGAGGCCCAGTGCATGAATTTGTGCACGGGTGCGGTCCCTTGGCCTGGCGGCGGGGAGGAACCTCAGGAGGTTGGCCCGCTGTGGGAGCACATTGACCACGAGGGGCAGCTGCCCCCTGGTGGTCAATGTGCATCATAGCTACCTGCTAGTCATCTAGTTGTCTGGTCGTAATGGTCAGTTAGGCTTTTAGATAGATAGATAGATAGAGATATATAGATATATAGAGACTAATGTCCTGTGCCACCACGAGGTGGTTCAGCCTGCGAGGGTGTGTGCTGTATGTGTGTGGAGGGAACACAGAATTGGACTTAGCACACAGGGGCAGTAACCCGCGTGAACACAGCACTGCACAGGGTCAGACACTCCAAACGGAAATGCAGTCTGCCCCCGCAGTTATGTTGTTAGCGTATCATACTCTCTGAAACATGTTATATATGAATTCAGAAACATTGAAAAAGATGGAATCTTAAGAAAAGATGCTATATTGTGTCTTGCCCATGACATATGCAGTGTGAGGAAAAACTAGGTTTATAGTTGCGAATACGCAAAACACAGATTTATTATTATTTATTTATTATTGTATTATTTTTCATACAAACAACTGTAAACCCCCCTCTCTATAGGCCTCCAGTTTCTCTCTCTCTCTCTCTCTCTCTCTCTCTCTCTCTCCCCTACATGTTCTTTATTATATATACTTTAGTCACATATGTACTTTATTCAAAAGGTGCCTTTACATTTCTGTTGTTAGCGTATCATACTCTCTGAAACATGTTGTATATGAATTCAGAAACATTGAAAAAGATGTACTTTATTCAAAAGGTGCCTTTACATTTAATGGTGAAATTAATCTTAAGAGAGCTACATTTTATTTTGAAATATTATTGAACCATCTCCTCACATTATCATCATCATCACATTTTTGCCCCGCATCCGCCGTGTGCGTAACCCAGACACCAGACAGGAAGTGGCTGATCTTCGACGGCCCGGTGGATGCCGTGTGGATCGAGAACATGAACACTGTGCTGGATGACAACAAAAAGCTGTGTCTGATGAGCGGGGAGATTATTCAGATGTCACCGCAAATGAACCTTATTTTTGAGCCGATGGATTTGGAAGTTGCTTCTCCTGCCACCGTAAGTGCTCAGTCTGGACATCTGCTTGTGTGTCTGGAATGCTGTCTGTTGCTTCTATGCTCGAGGCCAGGGGTGGGCAAACTTTTTGACTTGAGGGCCACAATGGGTTCTTAAACTGGACCAGAGGGCCGGAACAAAAGCATGGATGGAGTGTTTGTGTGAACTAATATAAATTCAAAGTAAACATCATTACATAAAAGGGTACGGTCTTTTATTTCAATAGTTTTATTCATTTCAAATGGGCCGGATCCGGCCCGTGGGCCGTAGTTTGCCCACGGCTGCTCTAGGCCAATGATGGCGAACCTATGACATGCGCGTCAGAGGTGACACGCGAACTCATTTTTTTGGTTGATTTTTCTTTGGTAAATGGCATTTAAATATATAAAATAAATATCAAAAATATAAGTCTTTGTTTTACTATGGTTGCAAAGATCAAAAAATTTCTGTATGTGACACGGCACCAGCATTAAGTTAGGGTTTTTCAAAACGCTGGCATGCCGAGCTCAAAAGGTTCGCCGTCACTGCTCTAGGTGCTTCCATTGCTGAATCACTTTGGCTTTGAATGAAAAATACTCGTCACCTTCATTTTGAAAGAATCTGTGATTCTCCGGAGCAGACGGACCTGTTGACGTACCTTGACAAATTTGAGTCTGGCTGGTTGTTTTGGGGTTTTTTTTCCTCTTTGTCTGTGACCATTTGGTCAAGTAGGACAAACATTTAGATCATGAAAGTGAATAAAATTCAGCTTTTTTCCCCTCCAGAGGTTGTGAGGAACAGTTGGACCGAGCCCCATTTTTGTAGGCGTTGCCTGGATGCTAAGCCGTGGTTGCTCTTGCAGGTTTCCAGGTGTGGGATGATTTACATGGAGCCTCACATGTTAGGCTGGAGGCCCCTGATGTTGTCCTGGGTAAACCTCCTGCCTGCGACGCTCAATGCCACGCAGAAGGAATTCCTAGTGACCTTGTTTGACAGAATGGTCCCTGTGTCTGTCGAGTTTATCAGGAAGCACACCAAGGTAAGAGGGGTGGGGATTTCAAGACTTAAAGAATAAGTAGAAAATCCAAATTGTCCACTTGAATGTCTGCTTGTATGGTCAACTACTAGATATTAAAATAATTTATTCATGGCTTTGACTAAAGCCTTTTTGCTCATTCAAGTAAAAAAAATTTTATTCTTATACTTATTCGATCAAAAATAGTTTGAGTGAAGCATCTCAGGGTTTGAGAAAATGTATGGGTGCTAATCTTTTCTCTCTTAAAAAGAATCTCAAAGGCATACCTAACCACATCTGGGTGAAAATGCTCTAAAATGTTGTCTAATTTCTAAAGGACTATTATATTTTAAGTAGTCTTAAAATGGTTTTTTTTCTACTAAGCTTTTTAGCAAATTAATTGCCTTCTCTGAAAGAATTTTTAATGTTTTGGGTATAAAATTGGAATCTATGTCTTTGATTAAGTTAACTAAGCATGGGACAGTGAATTTTTAAACTTGGGATTCAGGGGTTAAAGTACAAATGCTACCCCGATGTGGTACCCACAGCTGCCACTCTAGACTAGGGAATCAATGTGTGCCTCAGTTTCCCTGCCTATAAAACTAGAATTATCATGATAGGACCTTTTCGTAAGTACTATGGCTGTTAGAACTAAATGAGTCCAATAAATATTAGCTGGGACTATCTTAAGTAGTGCCTAGTTTCAATTAATTTGCTTTATAGACTTTTTTTGCTGATTTTTTAGGAATTATCTCCTACTTCAGATACAAACTTAGTCCGATCCTTAATGAATCTAATAGACTGTTTTATGGATGAATTTGCCGATGAAGTGAAAGTGAGAGAGAGAAATGATCGCGAGGCTTACTCCTTACTCGAGGTAAGGCCCCTTGCCGGTGGTCATGTGATGGACAGCCATCGAATGCTTTCCCCGGTGCTTCCGAACTCATGAAACTCAACTTCCCCCGGGGTTGGGGCTGGACAGTGTGCGGTCGCTGAGCAGTGAGAAAGAAGCCAGGCCCCAACAGCAGGTGCTGGTAGGGGAAGGCCTGGCCTGGCAGCTCTGGTGCAGCAGGAGGTTTGGGTGGAGCCCAGCGATATTCTTAGATCCATTACTTGAAATCTAGACCCACATGGTCAGCCTCAGAGGTTACCATTCTCCAAAATGCCAGGCACCATTTGGCCAGGAGAGCCGCCTCTCTTTCAACTGCCAGATCATAGCAGTTCATTGTTTTCCTCCTCCTCAATTTTCTTTTTTTTTGTGAGCTATAAATGTTTAAAATATGTATGTGTGCATATGTGTGGATACATATATATTTGGAGTGAGAAAAACAAGACAATATATCATCTGTAAGCACATATGTAAAATAGAAATAAAGTTATCAACAGACCTTGAATATTCTCTGATAAAAATTCTACATTGCTGATAGTAGCACTTGTCGTGTAGTCAATATGTTACTCTTATTGCATATATTTTGTGAAATAAATTGTTAATTTGGTTTCAACTAGTTTCCAGAGAGAAACAGTCGGTGAGTAATCTAGTAACAGGTGAACAGTGTCGAAAGTGGAGTCCATAGCTTTTGTAAGCAGGGGCAAGGCTGTGTTCGCATTGGCAGTAAAAAGGGGATTTGATTTAGAAACAAGCAAACAGGTTTTCTTATTTCACGGTTGGCCTTGCCATCGACCGTGTTCTGTCTGCCTGAGTCCGGTGAGAAGAAAGCTTGCTGGATGGCAGTTCTAGTTAGGCAGCCAGTGCTCTGATAATTATTACAACCGACAAGCAAAAGAACATGAATTCATTCTACTTTAAAAAATAACACCGTATCTGCCCTAACTGGTTTGGCTCAGTGGATAGAGCATCGACCTGCGGACTCAAGGGTCCCAGGTTTGATTCTGGTCAAGGGCAGGTACCTTGGTTGCAGGCACATCCCCAGTGGGGAGTGTGCAGGAGGCAGCTGATCGATGTTTCTTGCTCATCGATGTTTCTAACTCTATTTCTCTCCCTTCCTCTCTGTAAAAAACAAAAAAAAAAAAAAAAAAAACAACAAAAAATCAATAAAATATATTAAAAAAATAACACTGTATCAAAATTTAAATTTAAAAACTATGTATATTATGGGCTGATTATTCCTTATTAAAATACTCTTATATTTATAAAAGTTACCTCAATATTCTTTTTAATATCAAGGTCCTGTATATACTTAAAATATCATGTGATTTTCCAGAATAGTCATTCTAAGTTTTCACTCTGGCTAGAAATTACACTTTGCATTGTATTGTCTCCTCTGATAGGAAGATTTTTTATAAAACATGCAGTTTCATTAAAAAAAACACTAATTATTACAAAATCTTGAGATAACCTACTCTTGTCTATCAGTTTATTAATTTCCTTTCACAGCTATTAATCAGCTAATCTGATTCAAGCTTCACGGACAGATTGCAGCCATTCTTTAATGCACTCCGTCTTTTCACCTCTCCAATGCAGGGCATTTTTCTCTTTTCGTTGATATGGTCCATCGGTGCTTCTTGTACAGATGATGATCGGTTAAAATTTAATAAGATTCTTCGAGAACTAATGGAGGGTCCAATTTCAGACATAACTCGCAATAGGTTTAAAATACTGAGCGGCGCTGAACAAACGACTTCAAAAGCACTCACCGTCCCATTTCCTGAAAAAAAAACCATTTATGATTATCAGTTTGTCACTGAGGTAAGAGTTCTGAAGTAGGATGTGCAAGTACCAACCTGGCACCGTCCCCTAGGAGACACACGGCACGAAATGGCTTTGTGACCACCCTGGCACCCGTTTACCGTAAGAGAGCATGGAGTGAGGAAGGTGCCCTGGCCTGTGAAGGTCAGACACTCTGGGTTTGAGTCCTAATAAAACCCTTTTCTTTCTGGATGGCCTTGGACTAGGTATCCAATCTCCTTGAACCTTGTTTTTCTTATTAATAAAATGGAATCCTATATAATAAAAGGCTAATATGCAAATCGACCAAACGGTGGAGCAACCAGTCGCTATGACACACACTGACCACCAGGGGCAGATGCTCAATGCAGGAGCTGCCCCCTGGTGGTCAGTGTGCTCCCACAGCGGGAGTGCTGCTTAGCCAGAAGCCCTGAGCTGGGCTGATGGCTGGCGAGCACAGCAGCAGTGGTGGCAGGAGCACTAAGCCTCCGCAGCAGCACTAAGGATGTCTGACTGCAGGCAGTCGGACATCCCCCGAGGACTCCCAGACTGCGAGAGGACAGACTGGGCTGAGAGACCCCGGCGAGTGCATGAATTTCATGCACCGGGCCTCTAGTAAATAGTAATACCCAATGGGCAGATCGTACTCACTGGGTGAAATAACATATTATGACATGGGCTCCAGCACCGGGGGCTTCCCGGTCAAGGACACTTCGTGGAGGTTCCTGCTGCAGTTGGCATTTCCCAGGAGCTCAGAGGTCCTGCAGGAGTGAGCGCAGCTGGGTTAGGAGTACTCACTGAGCATTTCCGCACAGATTGTGCAGTCTCACCTGGCTGGTGTTTGTGTACTTGTTTGTTTTTGTGTAACAGCTCCCATAGTACTGTCTTGAGGACAAAGTTTAGGAATACATATTATTGAAATATATACAGATCCAAGTGGAGTTGGGCCCACACTGTATCCCCAATGGATAATTTTATATCCTTCTTTTTCCCTTAAAAATGAGAACAGCCAGGCCACAATAGCTCAGTGGTTGAGCATCAACCTATGAACCAGGAGGTCATGGTTCTAGTCCCGGTCAGGACACACGCCCAGATTGCGGGCTCGATCCCCAGTAGGGGGTGTGCATGAGGCAGCCAATCAATGATTCTCTCTCATTATTGATGTTTTTATCGCTCTCTCCCTCTCTCTTCCTCTCTGAAATCAATAACAATATATTTTTAAAAAGTATTTATAACATAAGATTCCCTGTTTGGCTGTTTATTATAAACAGGGAATAGGAAGATGGGACCCATGGATAAAGAAATTGGCAGACGCCCCTCCAATTCCTAAAGATATGATGTTTAATGAAATCATTGTACCAACTCTGGACACGATTCGCTACTCGGCATTAATGGAATTGTTAACCACCCATCAAAAGCCATCAATATTTGTAGGACCCACAGGAACGGGGAAGAGTTCTTACATTATTGTAAGCATTGTAGAAATTTTAATATTGAAATGTGCATGGTATTCCTAAGAATTTTTTAAAGCCACATGAAATAGTAGAGTTAATATTTTTAAATACTCGAATATTTTGATGTTGGAGCCACAAATGATTTTTGTGTAATTGCCTATTTATTTTAGAAAATTGATTTATTTTAGAAAAATATATGATGCCATTTTATATCACTATATTACTGTCCCTTTTTAGGTATTTTAATAAAAATAGCTTGTCCAGGATAAAGAATTTTATATCTCTTGAAAAGGTGTTTTAGTTAATTATACTTGATATTTAACTTTATCAGTTAGTATCTGAATGGTTACTGTGTAGTAATAAGTAATGTAGTAATTTTACTAAAAAGTTTTAGTGATTTTTAGCAATTTAGTAATGTAGTGATTTTTCTTAATGATTTCTGGAGTCATACCCACTGTGTGTCAGTTAAGAAATGCTAGCTGTGGTGACAGATGCAGCCCCAAATCTCAGCTGCTTTATGCATCCTGTTTAGGGTGTTTCTTGAGGTTAGGAGGTCATATTGATCAAAGACCAGTTCTTGTCTCTAGTTTCAGGTTTCTGAGGATAAAAGGCTGGAATTTGTCAATAACCCCCAGCCTTTTGCAAGGCAAGTCCAAGTTTCCCAGGGGCAGCTGGGCAATGTGAGAGATAAGAGGGTCTAAGTCTTCTGGACCTCCATGACTGCATTCTAGATGATTCCATTCCAGATGGCTCCATTCTAGATGACTGCATTCTAGACGATTCCATTCCAGATGGCTCCATTCTAGATGACTGCATTCTAGACGATTCCATTCCAGAGGGCTCCATTCTAGATGACTGCATTCTAGATGATTCCATTCCAGATGGCTCCATTCTAGATGACTGCCTCAGCAGCAGGGACCATTTGTCCCCTGTGTCAGAGACCTGTGCCGGGCAGGTGTCCCTTTGGAGTATCTGAAGGACCTGCCTGTCTGCTCCTCTCAGAGGGAAGCTACCATGGAAGCCTGCATGGTAGCAGGCAAGAACGCACCAGCTGAGAGAGCACCACCTTAGAGCCAGCGAAGTAGGACTTTGGTTCCTCTGCCTGTGTTCTGCTGCCTCCCAAAGCCGATGTGTGAGAGAGGAAGGAAACCGGGCAGCAGGTGGAGGGGAGCAAGGAGCCATCAGCAGTCGCTCCCACTGCAGGCTCCCTGTCAATTCACACTCCCCCAGATGACAACAGTACCTGTTTTTCCTCCTTTGTTTTAATTTCATTATTCAATCCTTTTGGAATACATTGGGGCATATAGTTAAGCAATTGTCCTGGTATCATCTATATTTATAAAAGCCTAATATGCAAGTTGTCCCCTCAGGAGTTCAATGGGGAGACCGGGAGTTTGATTGCTTGCTGTGATATGTGCTGACCACCAGGGGGCAGCGCAGAATGAAGGAAGGCCCCAGCTGGCAGCTGGCAGCCAGGGAAGGGAGGCCCTGGCCAGCAGTCAGAAGGCCCCCATAGGCCCGGATCGCTGGCCAGGCCTAGGAACCCTAACAGAGCACATATTTCATGCCCCGGGCTTCTAGTTTATTAAATAATGTCTTTCCCACAGATTGAAATGGCACCTGTATTACAATCTAAATGTTGTCTATACAAGGGAATATCCAAAAGCAGAGAGGGGAGAAGTTTAGGCTGAGATTTTAAATCATGGTGTTGGTTTGGCCTGCACTTAAAAGAAATGACTGAGATATCAGTTATTTACCTAAGCTATCATCAAGAGTCAGGGAATGGAGACTTGACGTGGTGAATGGAAAAAAACAAAGCCCTTTGTCATTTGTACCCCCATCGAATTCAGTCCCAGCAAAAACAACATTGCTTTTCACAAAACTGAAAACATACTTTGCATCTTATTTCATAATCTGCATTTTTCTACCTAATGTATTATAAATATTTCCCTACTTTATTCTTCTTCTACAAGATGATCTGTAGAACACAATATCTTGATTAGCAATCATGGTAATTGCACCCACTTTCCAGTGAATTCCATTTCAAAAATACAATTGTCTTATCTACGCTTCCTCACTTACAATCAGATAACTTGGTATTTAAGTGGAAAGATAATACGCTATGTTACAAGGAACATTGATCCAGAGAGCTACAGATGGCAGTCTAAGGTCCTGCCCTGTCCCTGAGACCTTACAAGTTTCTTAACCTCTCAGTTCCCGTGGCTCCACATTGAGTTAGGATGTGTAATCTACATGGTGGTTCTGGACATCAGAGAAACCGAATGCATGGGGCCTGGACAAACAGAGACGCACATTGACATGGCAACTGTTCTTTCTATTGATTTCCTGTCCTTGTGCATGGCTAAGATCCTCTCTTGTTGCATGATATATATTTCGTTTATTTTAAAATGCCAAAACGCCATTCCAACTATGGTTCATTTTATTATTTTCTATTTTATAGAACTTTCTTTTAACTCAAATCAATAAAGAAATCTACAAGCCTCTGCTAATTAACTTCTCAGCACAAACTACAGCAGCTCAAACTCAGAACATCATCATGTCAAAGCTGGACAAAAGAAGAAAGGGAGTGTTTGGTCCTCCTCTGGGCAAGAAAATGGTAATCGCTCCGTTTCTGTACACATGACCCGACATGTGTCCTAGTCATGCATGCTGCTCCACTCAGAACACGAAACCACGTGTGCTGGGGCATGGCACCTTTTTGTACAGTTTTTACAATATAGACATTTTTATTGATTTCAGAGAGGAAGGGAGAGGGAAGAGAGATAGAAACATTAATGATGAGAGAGAATCATTGACCAACTGCCTCCTGCACGCCCCACACTGGGGATGGAGCCCACAATCCAGGCATATGCCCTGACCGAGAATCGAACCATAACCTCCTGGTTCATAGGTTGATGCTCAACCACTGAGCCACGCTGGCTGAGCTACAGTTTTCGTGTTCTTCTTTTTTTCTCACAAATTTTGTTTAAGAAATTTCCTTAAAAGTGTGTTCATAGTTGTATGTGCATTGTGGGTGAGACAGCGTGACATTAAAAGCAAGCAGCTGCCCTTTAAATTAAAAGTAGACTATTCATCTGGGAAATGATCTACCTTCCCAATTCTCTCATTAACATTTTTACTTCACAGAGTCTTGCTGCTTGCTTTTCTAGACCCATAGGCATCCCAGTTATCAATTGACCTACCTGTGTTCCCTGACCAAGAACACCGTCCCAACTGCACTCTCCCCACCCCAGGTTATTCTCAGTTTACAAGCACACCTTTCTTGTTCATGTTAATGCATTGAAGTTGTAGCAGGGAAAAGGAGAAGGTGTATTGAGAAACAAATTGGAGGAGAGGATTAGTAAGGCCTAAACTCTTAACCTGCAAGGTTAGTGAGAAAACTGTCCCTCTGTTCCTTGGGAGCATGGATGCCAAGGGGTATAATATTTGATTGGAAAAGAAACCATCACTTCCATACCCGTGCTCTACAAAGTGACGATCCGATTCTTTGCCTCAACATTATTAACACAACAGGACACTCTAATGAGATGGTAATCTTTCCTAATCCCTCTCCCCTTGTCACCCTCAGGTTGTCTTTGTAGATGACGTCAATATGCCTGCGCGGGAGGTGTACGGGGCTCAGCCGCCCATCGAGCTGCTGAGGCAGTGGTTGGATCACTGGAATTGGTACGACCTGAAAGACTGCTCGATGATTAAACTAGTGGACGTTCAGATCATGTGTGCGATGGGACCTCCAGGTACACGTTCTAAGTTGGTGCTTATCAAGATTGAACATCACTCTGGCCATATCTCAAGAGAGAGCTGGAGAAAGAGACACCCAAGGGGACGATCTGAGGTGCAGGGCTCCGTGTCTATACTTCCTGTGTGTACATGCTGTGACCTGGGGGAGTGTTCCCCAATGGTCAGCGCCGCAGAGTGGGCTGCCCTGGTGGGGGCCGTTCTCCCACCAACTCTTCCGAAGCCCTTTCCTCCCATCGTATGAGACTTGGCCCCCATTTCCTGTCCTTGCCTCCGCGCAGCCCGTGTCTGTTTCGTTCACTGAAGTTTCAACTGTACAGTTTCATATGAAACATCCTTGCTTCAGAGACCACTTCCCTCTCCCCACCTTGCCCCATGCCCGTGAGGCCCTGGATTAGACAGGCAGCGGAGAGGGATTTAAGTAGGAAGTGGCCAAAGTTAATTCCTAGAGACCCTTGACATTTTCCGAGAGAAATGGATAGCCCCGTGGGAATCTCCGTGCGGAGGAATGTCATATGCTGGCATATCCACAATGGCTCAGCTCACCTACCCGGACAGCTTTCACTGTTCTTCTCCTGACTCTGGTATTGTGTTTTCAAAATTCCCTTTCTCAGTGTACCGCTTCTTCTGTCCATCTCCCTGGTTTTGCCTCTGAACCCTCTGACCTGTAGTGTGGACAGTTTGCTGAGTCAGTAATTGCTCTCAGCAC
>NW_006293349.1:6543211-6546710 GCF_000327345.1 Myotis davidii | reverse complement strand
GAAATAAAACTATTGCTCCTGGGTCTCAGGCTTCCATTCTGCTCTGCCTCCCCGCCACCCTGCGATCCAGCCCCTTGTGCCACGTGCCCACTTTTCCGGCCGCTGCAGGGACTGGACAGGAAACCAGGCTGGGCCCGGGGCAGCTTTCCCTCCGGGAGCCCCTGTGCTGACAATACCCCAATTCCTGCATGTTCTCTGGGAGGAAGGTGGGAGGCGGGGCTGGGGGCGGACCTCTCACCTTTCCTTCTGGAACCCTGTCGTCATCTTCCTAAACCTGCCAGGGAAATCGGTTCCTTAGAAGCCGCTTAATCCCTGGACATGCACAACCGCGTTGGTCTATCGACTAACACCTGACACATATTCTTCCCATTTTCAGAGGCAGCGCTGTGTGTACAATTCAGTGATAACAATAAAACCCAGATTTGCCATTCTAAGAAAACATAAAACATGGACCAAGTTATTTGTTATGCAAAATATATGTTAGAGATATTATACACTTTAAAAATCACTTTTTTTAACCAAGATCTCATGACAGAATCCCTTCAAAGCACAATTGCAGTGTGTCATGTATTTAAAAATGATAATATCCATTTTATAAAATGATGTGTCACTCTAAGTCAGTTATTGCAGCCTCATACTTGAAAATGTCATCATTATTTCATGAAAGTGAGACAATCCCCAAATTTTTTTAAAAAATGGGAGCAGCCAGGGAAGTAGCCACATACAGGAGCCGTAGGGAGGTTCACTGAAGATCTGGGAAGAGAATCGGGCTGCCTGCCGAGGCGGCGCTGAATCTCAGGCAGCGGGAAGGACCCTACGGCTCGGCCACTCAGAGTTTCTGTGTGTTAACATCGCACAGCATCGGCCCTGAAAATCTTATTGTCATGAGGATGTTCGCCGTTCACTGCCTGGGGCTCTCAGTCCTGGAGAAGGTGACCGGTGGCTCTGTTGGTAACATAGATCTGACCCCAGATTTTGTGTAAGTCATTGAACTCATTCAGATAATTCAACTAGAAAACAAAATCTTGTATTTGAGGGGGATACTTTTTTGAGGTCAAAGTTATCCTAACAACTGATTATTCTTAATTTCTCAGTGTGCCATACATTTGTCCATCTTCTGAGTTATCTGATGCTCTAAGATATTAGAGAAAAATACACCGGTTTCTATTAGCAACATTGTTAAGCGTTACCTTTTCGATATATAGGTGGTGGTCGAAATCCGGTGACTCCTCGATTCATGCGGCATTTCAATGTTATAACGATCAATGAGTTTAGTGACAAATCCATGTATACAATCTTCTCTAGAATCTTAAACTGGCATTTAAAAACCTGGTGAGTAATTTACAGTGTGTTTGTTTTTTGTTTTTTTTTCATTAAGGCAGCATAAAACATTTTGAAAATATACCAATATAAGTGGTGCTCCTTAAACTTTTCCACAAAAGCATCCTAGAAGAGGAAAAGATAATGGGTACCATTGCTCCCATTCCCCTCCTCCCCACTATGCCCATCTCCAGGTTATGGGAACATCCCAAAAAGGAGCCAGCGTAGCTTTCTTTTTACTTGTGTGTGAGTGTGTGTGTGTGTGTGTGTGTGTGTGTGTGTGTGTAAAGCTTTGGATGTTAGCCTAAAAATCCATACAGCCCAGCTGGCATGGGTCAGTAATTGAGTGTCAACCTATGAACCAGAAGGTCACAGTTCGATTCCCAGTCAGGGCACATGCCCAGGTTTCTGGCTCGATCCCCAGTTGGGAGCGTGCAGGAGGTAGCCGATCCATGATTCTCTCTCATCATGCATGTTTCTCTCTCTCTCCCTCTCCCTTCCTCTCTGAAATCAATTAAAATATATAAGTAAAGATAAAAATCCGTACAAATTTTGCATTCTGCAGTTTAATATGTTCATGTGGGAATATTTTGAATTTCCACCACTAGTGCGATTAGCGAGGGGAAGGCATATCGGGTCTACCCTGTGACTGGGATGCTCTAGAACCCGTGCGTTCCCCAGGGTGTCCCTGTCCCAGTGGGTGTGCAGCGTGCAGCCTGCGCCCTGGGAGGGTGCTCCTCGCTGCGCAGAGCCACGCCCGCCCCCTGAGCAGCACGCGTCCGGGTCCCTGCCCCCGCCAGGAGGATGGAGGGCAGCAGCTGGGTCCTTGCCAAGGCAGAGGTTAAATACAGACAGTTTTCCCAGATGAATATTCTCCCCCATGTTCTTTCCACCCCCATCATGCCCTTTGCCCCCTTTCTTATCCTATTTAACTCTCCATTTAACTTTCTTTTTAAATCTTTCTTTTTCTTTATATACTTTTTCTTCCTTTCCTCTCTTTGAAAATATGGTTTCACCTGTGTTTTTTGTGGATTCTGTCTGTAAGCAGTTGAGAATGCCAGGGAGTGAAAAGGGGCAGAGCTTATCTGCTCAGTGGATCCTGGACTTGCGCTATGTCACCTGGGCTCGGAGGTTGGCTCTCATGTCCCCTTACTGAAGTGATTTAAAGTCCGTTACATTGGTTCTGCTGCTCGCGGAGTTCCGTTGAACACACAAATACAGTAATGAATGGAAAGTAACTTTGAAAGAAGTAAAAGTTCCACCATTATTATAAGAAATGGTAATTCTATAAGCTAAGCCCATTGCTTTAGTCGGAATACAAGTTTTGTTAGGCATGCAAAATGTTTATGTGTCAGAGTTCTGTATTTGCTGACTTTTCCCCCTTTTCATTTAATCCTTTTTAAGTTACAAATTTCCAGAGGATTTTCTAACTTTGACCGCCCAGATTGTCAACGGTACGATGATTCTGTACAAAGAGGCCATGAAGAACCTCTTGCCCACCCCGGCCAAGTCGCACTACCTGTTCAACCTGCGGGACTTCTCCCGTGTCATTCAGGGCGTTTGTTTGTCCAGACCGGAAACCACGGCAACCAAAGAGGCCATTAAGCGTCTTTGGGTTCACGAGGTGAGTGTCCACGTTACTGAAATCCGATCGTGCAGAAAACAAAGACCTTCCTCGTCCAGCCTCTGAGCGAGAAGAAATGCGCAGCAGTTTATGCTGCTGAAATGCAGTGTGCTGTCTGTCATGACGAAGGTCAATCATCAAGATGATTTTTAAAATGTTTCACACTCATATATTTTATGCTATTTAAAATGGGTTGTCTCTCCTTGCTACGCATTCCTGTTGACCTAAGTGACTTAATCTTTGTTAGTTTGACGTCAAACAATTTTGAGGAGAAACACTTTTTGGCCTGTTTTTTATGAGAAGTGAATACATTTACTTACATTATTTACTCAGAGTTTGACTGGCTGCCGAAAGGACTGGAAAGCAAACCAGTTTGAAGAGCATGGAAACCGTATACAATAATACTTACCTTCTCTTTGGGAACAGGAATGTGGGTGAACATTTTCTTGTACAAGCTTGTGCAGGGAGGGAAGGAGACACAGTGAGAGAGAGAGAGAATACAAAAAATAATGCATCAAAAACCATAGTGCGATATTTTTAAAATAGGCAAAGGCT
>NW_006293349.1:6528741-6543132 GCF_000327345.1 Myotis davidii | reverse complement strand
GGTTACTTTAATTTTAATGATGTAGTTAAAAAATTCGGAAAACTGGGATGCACTGCTACATTAAAACAATGTACTACAGAGACATAGATTTCAGAGGGGCTTTTAAAATTCTGTTTCTGTGGCCTTTCTAGTCTACAGGTTGAATTCCTAAATCCTCACACCTTCAACTTCATGCCCAAGTGAAGGTCCATTCCGCTTGGAAGTTCCGGCCACAGCAAGGTCCCTGTAGGTGACTCTTGGGGAACGTGTGACCAGCAGATTCTGGCTTCACTCCACTGCAGACCACTTAGTACCTGAGTGGAATCCACGCTCTGGGGCGGGGACACAGGCTGCAAGTCTGGGAGGTCACCTGGGCAACATAAATAATGCTGCAAGGTGGGAAGGGAGCGAGACGAGAGGTGGATGTCGTTGACCTCCCTGAAGGAGTGCATGGCCTGTGGCAGCACTTGGTCACTGCCACATGGTACTCTGGGAAGCATCTAGCCCTCTCCCCCTCAAGAACTTGGCTCTTGATAGTCCTTCTTCCTAGAACATTCTGAGCCCCATTCTCCACAAGGCTTCCCCACTGACCTCCTCAGATATCCACTGACCGGGGAGGCTCACCTTGGACCATCCCTCCCCCCCTCTATAACTCCTTATTATCTTGCTTTGTTCTTCATAACTGAATGTCACCTGATGCCATCTCTATGTTTGCTTACTGATGGTCTCTGCTGGAATAGAAGTTTTCTGAGAGCAGCAGCTTTATTTATTCACTGCTTTCCCCAGTGCCTGAGGGTGTTTGACAATCTTTGGGAAACACTGCATTAGGATCTTACTAAGTTTCATCTAGATAATGATATGCTTGAGTCATGCTTAGGCGCTGGCATCTGATGAGTGAGGTGGGTTTAACTCAGCTTCCTCTTCCCCTGGGGCTATTGCACGAGGTCTTCGGTACCTCCATCCAAGGAGTGACTGTTGGCATGTGTTGGGAAACTATGTTGTTTCACAGAAAAGTAGCTGTTGAACTTGGAGTACGAGGATGCTGCAATCATATCATTTGCACTATTGTCATCCACTTGTCAATAGTGAAAAGGCTGAACTCATTATTCTTGAACACATTAAGTTGACTGCAGGACAGTCTATAGTAGTTTTAATTCTCAAGTTTATGGCTTTTACACCTGTTGTCATTTTATTTTTGCCATGCACTATGAGACTGACAAGGCAGGTATTACTACTCCCATTATAGAGATGAAGAAGCTGGTGTAGACAGGCCGAAGTGATTTCCCCCAGATGTCAGGCATTTTGCTGACAAGAATCTACATTGCTTATATCGTCTATGTATTTGTCTGCTAGTGCTGCTATAACAAAATACCACTGACTGAGTGTCTTAAACAACAAGTTGATTTTCTCATAGCCCTGGAGGCTAGAAGTCCAAGATCAAGGTTCTGGTGAAGGGTTTCCTTTTGACTTGCAGATAGCTGCCTTCTCACTGGGTCCTCACAGAGCCTTTCTCTGTGTGCCTGTGGGGAGAGAGTCCTGCTGTCTCTCCCCTTCTTAGAGGGACACCAGTCCTATTGGATGAGGGCCCCACCCCATGACCTCACTTAACCTTAATTACCACTATAAAGGAATCCTCTCCAAATACAGTCATGTTGGGGTAGGGCTTCAACATATGAATTTAGGGGGAACACAGATCAGTCCAAAACAGACTGTGGCCAAAGGACACGCACACCACTTTGAAGAAAGTTATTTCACGTAGCAAGTCTGGTTCACTATTTCTTACAGCCGCATAGCATGTGCCTATAGCCAGGGCTTATTTTAGTAGATTGCCTTCTGCAATGACTTACAACAAAAATAGTTTTAAAATGTCCCAAATAAGCTTGCTTTCCACAGAAGACATTTTCTCTTTTCCTAGAATATGTGCTTTAAAAAAAAAATATCTAGTGATTCTCCAATAACTTTCAAACTGCTATCTAGCTTGGAGAACGGAAGGCCATGGTACAGAAGTTGGAAAAGCCTCAGTGCTAGTGTCCAGCTCTATCTCATCTGAGTGACCAGCAGAGGCAGTCGCTTCTAGTAGTTTTTCTTCTCTAGTCCTTCACACTCTTGCCCTAGACTTCACAGCCTCTCTACCATCTGCTTCAGTCTCCCCCAATTACCTTTACTTATTGAAAACTGCATGCAACTGTGTAGTATCTCATATATGTATGATCAAACAAATATTTAAAATAAACATGATCATGAGTTAGTCTAATTGTTTAGATATGCTTTTAATAAATCAGATTCAAATTTCCTGAGAGTACTTTTTATATTACTTGAGATTAGCACAGAAATAATAATAATAATAATAATAAACAATAGAAGACTCCATTCCTAAAGCTGGTTTTTAATGATTTTCCAGGTCCTTAGGGTGTATTATGATCGCCTCCTGGATAATGCAGACCGACGTTGGCTTATCGAGTATATTCAAGAAATTTTGACACATCATATGTATGAAAATTTTCATGAGCTTTTTCAACATCTGGATTTCAACGGGGATGGAGTAGTGGAGGAAGATGACTTACGCAGCCTCATGTTTTGTGATTTCCATGACCCCAAGAAGGAGGACACCAACTACAGAGAGGTTGAAAATGTGGACAGCCTCCGGATGATCGTGGAAACGCACCTGGAGGAATACAACAACATGAGCAAGAAGACCATGAGCCTTGTCTTGTTCCGCTTTGCCATCGAGCACATCAGCCGCATCTCCAGGATCCTGAAGCAGCCCCGCAGCCATGCCCTTCTGGTCGGCGTGGGAGGCAGCGGGAGGCAGTCTGTCACCAGGTTAGCTGCCCACATGGCTGATTATTCCGTCTTCCAGGTCGAAATCACGAAGGGCTACGGTAACACCGAGTGGCACGAGGATCTAAAGGTGATCCTGAGGAAATGCGCTGAGGGCGAGATGCATGGGGTCTTCCTGTTTACAGACACTCAGATTAAAAGGGAGTCGTTTCTAGAAGATGTCAACAATCTGCTCAATGCGGGGGAAGTGCCGAATCTCTTTGCATTAGACGAGAAGCAAGAGATATGCGAGAAGATGCGCCAGCTCGACCGCCAACGGGATAAAACCAAACAGACCGACGGGAGCCCCATCGCTCTGTTCAACATGTTCATCGATCGCTGCCGCAGCCAGCTGCACGTCGTCCTGGCCATGAGCCCCATTGGGGATGCCTTTCGGATTCGTCTGAGAAAGTTCCCGGCTCTTGTTAACTGCTGTACCATTGACTGGTTTCAGGTATTGCCATGCACATTTTTGATAGATTTCTAGAGATGTTGATTCTCCATCATGATTTTTATTGTAGACTCCCCCCGCCCCCCGGGAAATGTAGTTTTAACAGAATTTTGTGATCAATAATACTATCTGATTTTATGAAATTACTAGAGGCCCAGTGCACAAAATTCCTGCAGGATTGGGCCTAAACTGGCAGTCGGACATCCCTCTCACAATCTGGGACTGCTAGCTCCTAACTGCTCGCCTGCCTGCCTGCCTGATGACTCCTAACCACTCTGCCTGCCTGCCTGATTGCCCCTAACTGCCTCTGCTTGCCTGCCTGATCGCCCCTAACCTCTCTACCTGTCTGCCTAATCGCCCCTAACTGCATGCCTGCCTGCCTGATCACCCCTAACTGCCTCTGCCTGCCTGATCTACCTTAACCACTCTGCCTGCCTGCCTGATCGCCCCTAACCACCTCTGCCTCGGCCCCCACCATGGCAGCTTCGTCTGGAAGGACGCCCAGAATGCCATCCAGAAGGTTGTTCGGCTGTCCAGTCTAATTAGCATATTATGTTTTTATTATTATAGATAACTCAAGAAATCATCATAATAGAAAATCATTTTATTGCTAGTGTATGCAGTCATTAACCTCAATATACCTTAGAAAGTCTTAGGATAAATTTGTGTATCGGTCAGTGTCCTGTCAGGGAAAGACAGGGCACATAGGAAGGCATCACTGGGGAAAGTTGAATGAAAAGACTCTCCATGGAGGTGTCGGCAGGGTGGAAGGAAATAAGAGGGATGGTAGAGTGACCAGCAGTGGTGGGCCAGCGCAGGAAGCGGGTACTACAGCTGGATATAAAAGGGAGGGAAGAGTGTGACTGGAGTTTGGAGCTGTGGAAGCAGGACTGCCTGACAGGTGCAGGAACCCAAAGCCTAGAGCTCAGCTCCTGCTGGCGAGGAATAGAGGTAGAAATACCCCTACCTCTCTTTTTCCACCCTCAAGGAGGGCTCCTGCATTTTGGCTTGAGTCACTGGGCGGATGGGGTGATGTTTACTAAATTGGAGAAGATGGCAACTGTTCTGGGGAAGACAGGAACCATGCCATGGACCTGTTGAGTGTGAGCTAACTATAAGAGAAATGAAGGAGGTTGCTGTCCATATGATTCTGGGGTTTAGTTACCTCAGAGAGCTACTGGGAGGATTAAATGAGGCAATTCCAGCAGAACGGCACGAAAGAGACATCCCGTGAGTTTCGCTCCTTTCCTCTTCCTCGCTCCTGCGGTGTTAGGAGCAATTCCTCTGAGCCCCGAACAAGCCATAGAGCTAGTGTTCCAGGCACTCCTGCTCGCTCCCTGCCCTGAGCATGCGAGACCTGGGGGAGTCCTCACGAACACATCTCCCCCACGCATCCCCACCCTCATCCTCCCCCCTCCACCCCTACCCCCCCTGAGTTCTAAAGGATCACAGCATCACAGGCCCAGAGAGTACCTTGGACCCAGCGCTGAAGCATTTCCATTTCATTTAGTCGTGGCCTGAGGACGCCCTCCAGGCAGTGGCCTCACGCTTTTTGGAAGAAATTGAGATGTCAGAGGAGATACGGGACGGCTGCATCGACATGTGTAAAAGCTTCCACACGTCCACTATCGACTTATCCACGTCCTTCCACGTCGAGCTTCAAAGATACAATTATGTGACTCCAACCTCGTATCTGGAATTAATCTCCACCTTCAAACTGCTGTTGGAAAATAAAAGAAGGTAAAAGTGAATTTTCATATTTTTAAGTAAGCTACAGCAGTTTTAAATTATTTGTGTGTACCAAAACGGCATTGCTGTGATGTAATAGAGATTGGCTTTACATGTATAGTGAGTTTTGTTAAGTCATTAAGTGACTACTCCGCAAACATGTTTTAAGGTGAGGAGGGGGTCTTACTCTTTTGTACAGACGCATTGCCTAACATAGCTAACTACTGCTCAATTACGCACTTTATATTACGATCACTTTTTTATTGGAGAAATCTGACATGTAACCTTGTATAAGTTTAAACTGGTTACTCTGATACATTTACTATTGTAATATGACTGCCGTTGGACCACTATTTATCACATTACATAATTATCATACCATGTCATTAGCGATATTCATTTAGCTTTGCATTAGAGCTCTAAGGATTTTGACTATTCCTTATAATTTTGTACCTTTAAACACCATCCCCCTTCTCACCCACACCCAGTCCCCTGGTAACCACCCTTAGACTCTCCGTGTTTTATAGGTTTGGCTTTGGTGGAAATTTTCCCGGTCACTCCTCTAGCCATGCTTTGAACAAGCCCCGAGAGCCCAGAACACTGAATCTCCTTCCTTTAGGAGGGGCCCGAAGCCTGACGACTAAGTGTGGTGTGTGTTTGCTTTCAGTGAAGTGATGAAGATGAAGAAGAGGTATGAGGTGGGTCTGGAGAAACTGGATTCCGCGGCATCTCAAGTCGCCTCCATGCAGCTGGAGCTGGAGGCGCTCCACCCTCAACTAAAGGTTGCCAGCAAAGCGGTGGACGAAATGATGCTGATGATCGAGAGGGAATCGTTCGAAGTGGCCAAAACGGAAAAAATCGTGAAAGCTGATGAGATCGTGGCAAACGAGCAGACCATGGCAGCCAAGGCCATCAAGGACGAATGTGACGCCGACCTGGCGGGGGCCTTGCCCATCCTCGAGTCGGCGCTTGCGGCCCTGGACACCCTGACCGCGCAGGTAAGGGGCCGCGCCGGCGGGAGGTGTCCTCACAGCTCAGGGAGGCCTTCGCGTTGTGTGCTGCAACCTGTCCCCACTGTTCATGCCGTCCAAGTCGCTGTCAAGGCGGCCAAGGGTTCCCTAATGACCTGAAGAACAAGAAATGCACAGGCATGCCTAAGACGATCTTGAAAAAGCAGAAACCTCCCCAATGTCACACCTGCCATAGGACACCTGTCACCTTAAGAACTTTGCAGAACAGCCACAGTCATCGACAGGGGCATAAGACCAAGTGTACGTTTTTGATCCAGAGAGCCTGTCTCATAAGTGGGCACGTTTGTCATTGGGGTGCACCCTGCAGCAGGTGTGAGAAAGTACGGACGCGCCTCAGTGTCTGGGGGGCCTGGTTCCAGGACCCCCTTCTGATACTCAAATCTGCAGGTTCAAGTTCCTGCTATAAAATAGCGCAGTATCTGCATATAACCAACGCACATCCTCCTGCACACGTTGAATCATCTCTAGATTACTTTATGACCAAAGACAAAGTAAGGTCTACGTAAGTAGTTCATACTGTATTGTTTAGGAAACAGTAACAGCAATCCTCGTTTGGTCGAAGCTGCGAATGTGGAATCCGTGGCCAGGGAGGCCGACTGTATTGTGTCAGCGTTTGCCAGTGGTTACTGTGTGTGTGTGACATGTACAATAATTTGGCTTATATTTTTAGTAGGGTGTCTTAGATTTGATGAAATGTGGCATTAAATAATAAAAATTAAGATATGGAAGGGGAACATTTCAATTAAGAATGATAAAGATGAATTAAAAAAAATAAGTAGTGTGAGGGAATATTGGCTAAACTGTTGGGTGGGGTAAGTGGGAGAGTGTTAGAGATTGTATTTATACCTTACTCAAAAACATATCTCAGACTGATGGAAATGTAAATGTAAATAGCTATGTTACTATAAGATAGTAGAAAATGTAAGTCATATTTGTGAACTCTAAATGGACTAGGACCTAGTATTTCTTGAGTGTGAGAAAATTCAGAATAAAACTAAGCAATATTGTTTGATATATAGAATCTGGAGATCTTGTATTTTTGACAATTAGTACAGTTTTTATAAAAGTTATGAATTTTAGTACCTAAAAACCAATGCATCTTGTTTGATATAAACACTATGGACAGAAGTTTAGAAACACTGGGGAAAATATTTGAATTATTTGACAAACAAAAGATTAATGTCTACATAAATAGCTCTTACAGATAAGTAGCTCTAAGATCAGATAGTAAAATGATATAAAGAAGTAATTCACAAAAGAGGAAATACAAATAGTCACTAAACATATGAAAATCTATCTTACCTCACATGTATTTAAAGAAACACAGATTAAAGTAAGATTTCTTTTGCCTACCAGAATGCCTACAAATGTTGCTAAGGGTGTAGGTAGTAAAACAGGCACCCTTACACTTTCTGGAGAGCAGTTTGTCAATATGTGTTAAAAGCTTTAAAAATAAAGAACATACAGTCATTTATTCAATAGGGCAGTCGTAATAGTAAAACAGCTTTGATAGGGCGTAAGGATTGTGATTCATGTCTATACATTGGAAAGTTTTGCAACCATTAGAATGATGATCAATCTTACCAGCATGAAAGATTGTTCACCGATATTGTTATTGAAATCGTTCTTAACACAGCATGCGTGTTATGTAGACCATGATCCCATTGGTTAAAAGACACTGGTTTGTGGCATGTACACATGCACAGAAAATGATATGGAAGAATGCAAACAAAAATGTTTGTAGTAGTTAACTGTATACGATGATTATAGATCTTCATATTCATAATTTTTGTATTTTTCTAACATTTGCATTTTTATAGTCTTTAAGAAGCTACAGAACTCTTACTTTGTGACAGCCAAGTCTCTCTTTGGTATGTTTTTGAAGTAGACTTTATGTCAAGTAATCTTACATAGGTATCTTCCCATCATTATTTGTAGTTTTTAACTTTTAAAATCTGGGGGACACAGATTTCTCCATGCTTCTTGACAATACTTCTAGTCACAGTCACCTGAACAATGAGATTCTAGAACCTACAGCTTGTCTTGAGAATAAAAACCAATGACAAATAATCCACACACAAGCTGTTTTTAAATAACTGGTGTGTTTCACTTCCAGGACATTACAGTGGTCAAGTCCATGAAGAGTCCGCCTGCTGGGGTCAAGCTCGTGATGGAGGCCATCTGCATCCTGAAAGGCATCAAATCCGACAAGATACCCGACCCCACGGGTTCCGGGAAGAAGATAGAGGATTTCTGGGGTCCAGCTAAGAGACTCCTCGGTGACATTCGATTCCTACAGTCCCTTCATGAATATGACAAAGATAACATTCCTCCGGCCTACATGAACATCATCAGGAAAAATTACATTCCAAATCCGGATTTTGTCCCAGAAAAGATCAGAAACGCGTCCACGGCGGCCGAGGGCCTGTGCAAGTGGGTCATTGCCATGGATTCGTACGACAAGTGAGTGCCGACAGCGACCTGTACGCTCTTCTCCAATGTGGCCACTTAGACAGGATCAGACTTAGACGCTACAGAGCTGCGAGGAACCTCAAGAAACCGCAGCTAATTCCTGTCTGTGCTTGCATATTGGTGGAGGCGAGCTTCCAGCAATTAAATAGAGTGCTGCCATGCTCCCCAAACATTCTCCACTCAGGAGCCCTCCATACTCTTAACAATTATTAGCGACCCAAAAGCTTTTGTTTATTATCTACCAGCTAGAAATTAAAATGAGAAACTTTTAAATACATTTAAGAGTTCTTTTTTTTTAAGTTCAAATATTTATTTTTTGAAATATTTTTTTAATTGATTCCAGAGAGGAAGAAAGAGGGAGAGAGAGAAACATCAATGATGAGAGAGAATCATTGATTTGCTGCCTCCTGCATGCCCCCTACTGGGGATTAAGCCTGCAACCAGGCATGTGCCCTGACCAGGAATCAAACCTGGGACCCTTCAGTCCGTAGATCGATGTTCCATCCATTGAGCCAAACCAGCTAGGGCAAGAGCTCATTTTTTAAAAGAGCAATGAAAACATTACATGCGTATTTCCCTAAAAAAAAAAAAAAGAGAACATTACATGTTAACACAAATTATTTTTTTTAAATCCACATTTTCAAAAAAAAAAATTATGAGAAGAACGCTGGTGTTTTACATTCCAGCAAATCTCTTCAGTATGTGCTCTAGTAGGAGATGGCTGGACTCTCGGATCTGCTTCTTCAGTCTGCTGCGTGTATTGTTTTGACTGAAGCATGTGAAGAGATTCCTTACACAGATGCTCCAGTGGACAAGGGCGGACCTCAGGGCAACCACCGGTGTAACATATGCACGTTCTTTATGAGACAAGGAGCCTTTCTGATGACTGTGTGAGACTGTGCATAGCATGTACAGAGTAAAAACCATTGGTTATTTCTTCAAAAAGCAACTTTTACAGGATCTTTCAAATGCACACAATTAGAATCATTGTACATATATTATGTTCAATGATAAATTTTAATGTAATGTTTTATCATTTGTTTAGAAAGATAGCATGACTGACTCCATTTCCAGATAAAGAAAATAATTTAGATCCATTCTTTTTTCCTATATTGTCCCTTTTATTACCAACATACATGTTTATAAGAAAATTGGGTTTTCCCTAAGGGTATATTCTGAAATTTTAAAAAGAAGTAAAATGACACAGATAGAATACTGCACTTTCTCCTCATCGGAATTTAGCTACTTTCCCCAAACTCTGTAATATTTTACATGAATGTGCTATTCTCCTTTTGCAAAATCACCAAAAAAAAAAAAATACCCCCACACTGGCAACAACCAAATATTATTGTTTTGGGTAAAAAACAATTACTTGTTTGAAGCGTTATGCCTATTGGGTATTAATCGTCACGTCTGATGTTCTGGGAACAGGCTTGACTGATTCTTGGGTGAAACAGACAGTAAGGAGATCAGTTAGCCCAGTGATGGCGAACCTATGACACGCGTGTCAGAGGTGACACGCAAATTCAATTTTTTGGTTGATTTTTCTTTGTTAAATGGCATTTAAATATATAAAATAAATATCAAAAATATAAGTCTTTGTTTCACTGTGGTTGCAAAGATCAAAAAATTTCTGTATGTGACACGGCACCAGAGTTAAGTTAGGGTTTTTCAAAACGCTGGCACGCCGAGCTCAAAAGGTTCGCCATCACTGGTCCAGGTTGTATATGAAGATGGGTTTTGAGTTAGAGGAAGGATATTAGGCAAGCAAATTCAGTGGTAGTGCCCTGGAGTATTAAGTGTATATTTCATTTTCCAATTTCACTTTCTTGCAGAGTGGCAAAAATAGTCGCTCCCAAAAAGATCAAGCTGGCTGCAGCGGAAGCGGAGCTCAAAGTGGCCATGGACGGCCTCCGGAAGAAGCAGGCCGCCCTGCACGAGGTGCAGGACAAGCTGGCCAAGCTGCAGGACAAGCTGGAGCAGAACAAAGAGAAGAAGGCTGATCTGGAGAACCAGGTACGGATGGTGCAGGCAAATGCGGGCAAACTGTCCACTATTGTAAGTGAAACCCATGTTCATGTTAGCACATCCCACAGCAATCCTCTTCTCTTCGTCAGGAGTTGGTGACCTGTGGGCCCCGGGCCAAATTCATCATCGCCCATTTTTATGGTCCACACGCTAGTAATCATTGTTAAATGATTACATATTAGATGGTTATATAAGCACCTACACGGTATCCTCGATTTTACCTCTTGGGCCCCAGAGCCCAAAATATGTACCTTCCCTTGGCCCTTTCCTTCTCCAAAAGAAAAAAAGTTGCCACTATCATCCCTGCCTTGTATTATTAAAATATCGAGCTAGATTATTTAAATTAGTCTTCATTTTACATAGAGGTGAGGAAATGGAGAGCCAAAATGTTCATTGCCTTAGATTGTGTAAGAGTTCATGGCAAAGCTGACATTAGAACTCAACACTCAGCACCAAGCGGTGGCCACTGAAAATGTCTTTAATCTAAAAGCATTGCTCTAACTCGGCGATTGCCAACCGGTGGTCCGCGAGGTCGGAAAGGTTGGCGACCGCTGCTCTAGCTCATATAGCGATACTGTTTGCAAAAACTAACTGCTAAAGTCTGAGCATGTTCCAGAAAAGAAGTCAAAATACTTTGTGCCAGTCAAACTGTGTTGGGTGCTTCTTATATGTAAGGCACTGTTGTATGTACTGTCTCATGTATTCCCTCAATAAATGAGGGAGGTAATCTCTTTGTACCTTTTTGTAGAAACTAGAGCACAGAAAAATTGAGCACTTTGTCCATGGTTAACCCAGATTCTAAGCTTTAAGGCTAAGATCGGAACCCAGACAATCTGACCCTCGTAGCTATGCTCGGTCCCATGGTACCAGACTGCTCCCTCCTGTAGGATATGTGCACATATTCTATATTTGTGCAAATATGTGGCTGATATTTAGAAATGCGACCTACTAATGAGCATCAGTTTTAGTTTAAATAATATAACTGACAGTATGTTGTTGCTCACTCTAAGTATGTTTCAACTCTGCTGTATGTTTGACATTTTTATTTTTCAAAGTAAAATGTTAAAACTTATGGTGCTGTAAAATGAATATATGCACATGTCTACTAAAAATCTGCTCTTGGAGGAGAAATTTTAGCTAAAATATTTTTTACTTACTTGTTTCTCTGACAACTTTATTATAGTCCAAGGCCTGATTACCACTTCAAGATCATTGAGAGAATAATGGATGAAGAAAGGCAGAAACTATTAGAAAAGGGAAAATTAAAAAAAAAAAGGTTTAAATTTAGCAAGTATAAAAAGTATTACCAATTAGATACCTTTTGCTTTTTTAAACCTATCTTTAAATAAATTGATACAGTATTTTGTATCTTTTAATCTAAAAGCAATTATCCTATATAATAAAAAGTGAATATGCAAATCGACCGAATGGCAGAACAACTGGTCTCTATGATGTGCACTGACCACCAGGGGGCAGATGCTCACTACAGGAGCTTCCCCTTGGTGATCAGTGAGCTCCCACAGGGGGAACACCCCTCAGCCAGAAGCCCTGAGTAGGGCTCACGACTGGCGAGTGCAGTGCTAAGGATGTCTGGCTGACAGCTTAGGCCCGCTCCTAAGCTATCAGTTGGACATCCCCCAAGGGCTCCTGAACTGCAAGAGGGTGCAGGCTGGGCTGAGGGACCCCCTGAGTGCACGAATTTCGTGTACTGGGACTCTAGTTGAACCATATCTTCCTGATTATAAAACCATTGAACCACACCGGACTGGCTATTTACTTCCTCTTTTCATGTGAATTATTTAATTTTAAACCTTGAGGTAAACTTTACTTAATTTTGTCTTCTCCCCAAAATAATGATGCTAAATCACTTTATTTTTTTATTTTTAAAAATGTATTTTTATTGTTTTCAGAGAGGAAGGGAGAGGGAGAGAGAGATAGAAACACCAATGATGACAGAGAATCATTAATTGGCTGCCTCCTGCAGACCCCCCTACTGGGGATCAAGCCCTCAACCTGGGGGATGTGCCTTTGCTGGAATCAAACCCAGGACCCTTCAGTCCACAGGCCAATGCTTTATCCGCTGAGCCAAACTGGCTAGGGCTAAAATAAATAAAAGTAATTTAGGTATTCTATTGGAATATTGATATTGCATGGTTTGAATTGGTTTCCTCCCAAGTTTGCTACCTTCATAACTGCCCTTTTTATTTGCTAATCACATGGCTGAATTATGTGTAATCAAATGTGGTTACCAGTCCTTTGCACAGAGCAGGCTCTCAGCTGGTGATCGACGCCCCCAGGTAAGGATATTTGCAGGTGTCTGAGTAGGTTGATACATTTAACAACTTGAAAATCATGCTTTGTAAGTAAGCATAAGTTATTAAAACTTTTAAGCATTTAACCCTTAAACTTATAAAATCAACCATAAGTTAAATGAGTGGGAAATGTTCAGAGAATACTAAAATAAAATGCATTTAGATGATTGAAATGAAGGGGGAACATTTGTAAGAGAATGTTCTTCATTACTTACCTCTTAGTGTCTCATACTATAGGTCATTTCCTTAAATTAAACTATTCAAAAAAAAAAAAAAACTATTCAAAGGTTCTGAACTTCCCAGTGTTCACAATGAGATAGCTCACATGTTTCCTTTAGAGCAGCGGTTCTCAACCTGTGGGTCGTGACCCCTTTGGCCAGGGGTCTTCAAACTACGGCCCATGAGCCACATGCAAATACAAATATTGTATTTGTTCTCGTTTTGTTTTTTCACTTCAAAATAAGATATGTGCAGTGTGCATAGGAATTTGTTCATAGTTTTTTTTTTTAAACTATAGTCTGGCCCTCCAACGGTCTGAGGGGCAGTGAACTGGCCCCCTGTTTAAAAAGTTTGAGGATCCCTGCCTTTGGCGGTCGAACGACCCTTTCACAGGGGTCACCTAAGACCATCCTGCATATCCGATATTTACATTACAATTCACAACAGTAGCAACATTACAGTTATGAAGTAGCAACGAAAATAATTTTATGGTTGGGTTACAACATGAGGAACTGTATTTAAAGGGCCAGAAGGTTGAGAACCACTGCTTTAGAGAGTTAAAAATTCCAGTGGGAAATCTGTAATGAAAAAGTAATAATTTCTCAATGAGGGTAAAATCTTGCAGGATTTTATAACTCATTCTACTGTGGCTGCTGACATAATTCACTCTTGCCTTTGAGGTTGACTTGTGCAGCAAGAAGCTGGAACGCGCCGAGCAGCTGATTGGCGGCCTCGGGGGCGAGAAAACCCGCTGGAGCCAATCGGCCCTGGAGCTGGGGCTGCTGTACATCAACCTGACGGGCGACATCCTCATCTCCTCGGGGGTCGTGGCCTACCTGGGCGCCTTCACCTCCAACTACCGCCAGGTAAGGGGCAGGGAGACGATCAGTGACTGCCAAGGTCTTCCTGCCCCTCCCGGGACAGCGACATTAACCTGAGGGATGTTTGTTTATTTATGTGTTTTGCTAAGTGGGAGAAGAAAGTGTCCCTCTGCCAGGAGCCGGTCCATCCTTGCTGTTTCAAGGGACCTGGCATATATGGCATACTGTTCTTAATATGTTTGCTCACCTTCTTGGCACTATGTGTTTTAACCAAGGTCACCTCGCCGAGAAAGGTTGTTTCCCCAGGTAGGGATTTTCCCCTGAAGTTAGGGAGGAAATAAAACCTCTTAACTAAGTGCCAGGCGGGTAATTAATCTCTTTAACTACGAACAATCATGCTTAAGCTGAATAATCTTTACTCCATGGAATGGAGATAAGAAACGCCCTACCTTTGGAATAGAGATTGATAGGATTGGAATAAACTGGTATAAATACAGATGTAACAAGACAACAGGACACAGAACCTAGAA
>NW_006293349.1:6527337-6528674 GCF_000327345.1 Myotis davidii | reverse complement strand
CTCCGTGTCATTTATTCTTTGCCGACTCCGTCCACACCTTTGGGGACCCCTGGACCTGCTGGGGTTGGACCCCAGCATCCCTCCATCTTGTTTCAAAGGATAAGAGATCTTTTTTACAGCAGCATAGTATTCCGTGGTGTAGATGTACCACAGCTTTTTTATCCACTCATCTGCTGACGGGCACTCGGGCTGTTTCCAGATCTTAGCTATTGTAAATTGTCTGCTATGAACACAGGGGTGCATACATGCTTTCTGAGTGGTGTTTTGGGTTTCTAAGGATATATTCCCAGAAGTGGGATCACTGGGTCACATGGCAGTTCCATGTTTAATTCTTTTAGGGAACTCCACACTGTTTTCCATAGTGGTCTTGCCATCGCAATTCCCACAAGCAGTGCACAAGGTTCTGTTTAAGCCACAAAACCATAAAAATCCTAGAAGCACAGGCAGCAAAATATCGGACATCTCACGTAGCAGAAGAATTTTCACTGGTACACTGCCGAGGGCCAGAGAAACAAGGAGAAATAAGCCATGGGCTGCATCAAAATAAAAGGCTTCTGCCAGCAGAAGAAACCAGCATCAAAACGGAAAGGAGCCCACTGCCGGGGAGAACATATTTGCCAATGAAACATCTGGTAAGGGCTTAATATCCCAAATATATAAAGAACTCATCCAACTCAACAAAAGAAAGACAAACAATCCAATTAAAAAACGGCCAGAGGACCCGAAGAGACACTTCTCCGAAGGGAACATACAGAAGGCCAAGGGACATGAGAAAAGGTGCTCAGCATCGCTAATCATCGAAGAGGTGCAAATTCAGACGAGAATGAGGCACCACCGCACACCGGCCAGCATGGCTGCCGTCAGCAGATCAACAACAAGTGGTGCGAGACTGTGGAGAAAAGGGAGCCCATGTTCTAGCTGAGCCTCTTCCTCCTCGTCTGCGTCAACTGGGAGCGATGAGAGGCATAACCCGGCCTTCGTCCCTCTCTGTTGGCCCCCGGCCCGGCCCGGGGGTGTGCCCAGGCTCCTGAGTGCATCCCAGGGCCAGGCTGACCATGCACCAGGCAGCGCCATGCCTGCCGCCAGCTCCTCCCGCAGCCTCGCTCCAGCGCTGGGTCCTGCTGACTTCCCGTCACTGCTTCTTCCAGTGGGGCTGCCAGCAGACCCTGCCAGACGCTTCCAGGGAGCGCTGGGTCCAGAACCAAGACTGGGAATTTACCGACGAGCAAAGTGACGCTCAAGATACAGGCAAAGCCACAGCTCCTCCTGTGAACACACTTCCCCGCCCCGCTGCTGATCACGGAGCCCCCCCACCCAGGAGCCCCGCCATCCAGGAG
>NW_006293349.1:6518007-6527263 GCF_000327345.1 Myotis davidii | reverse complement strand
GAGCCCCCCCACCCAGGAGCCCCCGTCGTCTGTCCCATGGTCCCATGGTGCGGCATGAAGCTCACAGGCAGTCCCAGCCCTCCCTGGCTTCACTGCAGCACCCCGGGCCTTGCCTTTTCCTAGCGCGTCTCTCAGGCCGCGGTCCCTCCTGTGAGGCCACCGTGGAGTCCTGCTCCGGAATCTCCTCTCTCCTTTTCCCGGGCCAGGGCGGTGGGCAGTTCACACCCACTGAGAGCCTCCTGTGCAGTGGGAATGTCAGTGCATGCACTGCCGAAGGAGCACCCGCTCAGTTCTAAACATAACCGGGCCTTGCCTTTTCCTAGCGCGTCTCTCAGGCCGCGGTCCCTCCTGTGAGGCCACCGTGGAGTCCTGCTCCGGAATCTCCTCTCTCCTTTTCCCGGGCCAGGGCGGTGGGCAGTTCACACCCACTGAGAGCCTCCTGTGCAGTGGGAATGTCAGTGCATGCGCTGCCGAAGGAGCACCCGCTCAGTTCTAAACATGTTACAGCGGCGACTTCAGTGTCCTGCCCAGCCCCCTGCCGCCTGTGCTTCCATGTTCAAACCCTGCCTCGGAGGGGGGCCTCGGAGGGGGGCCTCGGCGGGGCACCCCTCCCTGGCTTAGACCCACTGGCCCAGAGCCTGGGAGTTCATTTCCTCCGGCTCAGGCCTTAATGAATGACTGGCAGTTGGTGGGACACAACAGGGAACTCAGAGCTTTTAATCAGGATTCCAATGAAGATCATGGAATTATGAGAGAGGAGCCTGGCAGGCAACACCCTAATCAAGTGAAAATTCAGCCTCAATAAGGGAACGCTGTGAGCTCGTGTGCCACTGGTGGAATGCAACGGGCACACGTCTCCTGTCATATTCCTGCCTCAGGGGCCCGGCACCAACTGGATCTCCAGGGAACATCGCACAGACCCAGCTAGGGGCCATTCTGCAAAACAACTGGCTGATCAGTCAGGAAAGTTCTCAGCTCCCCCCAAACCTAAGGGAATGTCGGTCAGGCCTCCTCAGCCGGAACCCGCAGGAGGTGGCAGAGCCCCCATGCCCTCTCAGCCGGCAGGCATCGCTTCACACCAGCGTTTCATCCCTTCCCCCCACCCTCCGGGACTGACACCAACAGACAGATATACCCACCTTCTCCATGCCTCCTCCCGACCTATTTTCTCCCTGCCTGTGTCTTACACTATTTCTGAATTCTTTGATCTGTAACTTCACATGGGTCCTTGATTTCTGGCTTTTTTGCGTGTGAACCTGGGTTCGAAGTCCCTGTTTGGCTCCTGAGCATCCAGGGTGGGGAATCCCAAGCTCCAGTCTATGTCCTGATCCTTGTTGGTGTCTAAACGCCCCGCCATGGTTCCTGTCCAGGGCACGTGAGAGCCAGCAAGGCACGTTTTCCAGGTCCCCTACCAGTTCAAGCTGGATTCACTTTTATACAATAAACTGTACTAAGTTTGCTGGCCATTTGCAATTTACAGAAAATGTATAAAAAAAACACATGGTGGCCTCCAACTGCTTTGTCAGGAGAAGCTGTAGAAGAATGACACTTGGCGATTATTTTTCCATATACAAAATTCTGGCCTTGTGATTAAGTGATCTGTCTAAGCTTTACCTTAACATTGGATATAATTAATTTTCATTTGAATGCATAGAGTTATCATTTTAAGTTAAGTTATCATTTTGTTTGAAAAACAATCTGGTAAACACAAATCATTTTTTAGGTAGAACTTCAACAATGGTTTGCTGACTCAATGAATGAAGTGTAAGCAGGGGTCTCACAGAGTCTGCATTCAGCAACCTCTGACCTTTTATGTTTCCTCTCCTTGTGTGTGTCTTAAAGAACCAAGTGAAGGAGTGGACAGACCTGTGCAAGGGCAGGGGCATCCCCTGTTCCGAAGACTACTCCCTGATGGGCACCCTGGGAGAAGCCGTGACCATCCGCACCTGGAATATCGCTGGGCTACCTTCAGATTCGTTTTCCATTGACAACGGAATCATCACCATGTAAGAAAGACATTTTTCTCGCAGGTGGCCTCCACGAACCAGGAGATTTATTTGTCTGTCTAGCTTTGTGACAAGTCATAGCTAGCGTACTTTGAGAGTGTTGAAGAAAACTTTTTGCTTAATTAGCTAAATTATATATGAATAATCACCTCCTTTTCCTATTAATATTGGAATAGTTGAGTATTAGAGACCATGATAGACAAACAAAAAAACCCCAGATTACTTGCTTAATTTAATTTTTTTTACTTGCTTAATTTTAAATGAATCTTCAGCAAATAGAGCAAAATCCTACCATTAAAAACAAACAAACAGCCCTAGCCGATTTGGCTCAGGGGATAGACCATCGACCTGTGGACTGAAGGGTCTGGGGTTTGATTCCAGTCAAGGGCACAGGCCCGGGTTGCAGGCTAGATGCCCAGTAGGGGGTGTGCAGGAGGCAGCCAATCCATGATTCTTTCTCATCATTGATGTTTGTATCTCTTTATCCCTCTCCCTTCTTCTCTGAAATATATATATATATATATATTAAAAACGAACAAACAAACCCTACCATAAGTCAATAAAGTCTAGAATTTTTACTCCCAGGGTTTTGTTATTGCAGGTTAATGAAAGGTGCAGTGGGTTGTTGGTGGCGATGCTTTTGCATGTTCCAAATTCTGTAGTGGTCCCTGCTGGGTGTGGGCTATTCTCAGTGATATGGATACACTTCCGGGTTATGGCTGAATGGAGCTTTTACGACAATGGCTGCTATTCCTGGAATCTCCTGTTAGTAGATAAATCCCAGGCAGACTGGGCTTGGAGAATACTGGAGGCTCACCCCGCCTCGCTTTTACCCCAGATCCTACCTCCCGGAAATGAGGGCCTTCCGGGCCCTCATTGTGAGGACAATCAAAAATTGTGCTTTCCAAGTTCACATGTCCATGGGCCTTTTATTGCCAGCCTTCTTGGGTTGAGGTGGTGGTGGGGGCGGGTGTTCGCATGTGAAGAGTAGAGCAGGTCAACCATCAGTAAAACATGCGCAGTTCTGTGTTACATGACTGTTTTGACTAGTAGTTAGTTTACTACTGAAAAAGTAATTGAGATGAAAGCACTTAAAAATGGTTGAGGCGTGTGAACTTTAAAAATAGAGTTAACCACTAACATGTGAAGACTAGTTATTCTTAAGTTTTTGGTCTGTAGCATTTATGAAAATTATCACACAAATTAAAACTCTGGTAAACACAGTTCTTTACTGCTCAACCACTGATCTTGACTTATAGCTTTCTTAGCATTTATTTATGGAATTGGTCTGCAGGGATCTGAGCTATGTGCAATTTGAATCTATACTAATAAAAGGATAACATGCTAATTAGGGCAGACATCGTTCCAACGTCCGGACAAAGCTGCAGCAGCTGCCTGAGGCTCAGGCAAGCCATGGATGGCAGCTACTGCGGTGTGATGGGGGCATCGCCTTCCCCTGATTGGCCCGGTCACCTCCTGCAGAGGGAGGCCAGAGGCAGCAGCAGCAGGAGAGGGTGATGGGGGCAGTGCCTTCCCCTGATTGGCCGGTGGCCTCCCGCAGAGGGGGTCCAGACTGCAGCCATCAGTAGGACATCCCCTGAGGGGTCCCAGAGTGTGAGAGGGGGCAGGCCGGTCTGAGGGAACCCCTCCAGTGCACAAATTTTCATGCACTGGGCCTCTAGTATAATATAAAACAAAACAAAATCTGATGAGAACACCTAAGGGAAGTTAGAGAAGCAGTTACTGCTAGGGACTTGAGACACACGAATCCTTAGAGCTGGGCCCTGGATGACGTCTGAAGTTTTCTGGGGTTTGCTACCCGGACCTGCTGCCATTTCCCTGCTGGGCTGTTCAAAGCCGAAAACAAGAAAACACCCAGTGAGAAACTGTCCCCTCCTATAGGCCGTTCCTCAGGGTTTAACTTCCTTCCCATTCACTTGTTATTTACTTTTTTAGAATCTGCTTTTTGCATTCCTTCCCCCCCCCACCCCCCCCGAGTTAACCGGTGGGAGAGGCTGGTGACAATGTGCTCAGCCCGGCGTGGTCAGCACCGGAAGTCCTTTCCTCTGCTCTTGAGCTGCTGTCCCATGGACCAGGAGTCTCTTAGAAAATGTCAATTTTTAGGACGAGTTAACTGGTATGGTGTTTGTCAGATGTTTTTTGCTGTTTCCATGTCACAAGATAATCATATTCAAACTTGATTTGATCTAGGAATATACGATTTAGTGGGGTGATATAGTTAGGAAATCATGGAATTACCATAATGAAATATTATCACTATGTGTAAGCACCGTAAATGTAACATGGGTGAATTGCTGAAGCTTAGAGAGAAAGGCAAGCAAGACGGGCTTTGTGGACTGCATGGCATTTGAAGTGATCTTGAAACATGAGTGGGAGTTAAACACAGAAGGATGGGGAGGAAGTACATTTTGGACAAAAAAAAAACAAAACCCCAGCATGAACATGGGTGTTGTGGCTAGAAAATTCGAAGCAACAGAAAGAAAAGTGAGTCATTCCACTTCTTTGGGGAGCATAAATGCGGTCTAACATTCACACAAACCCTCCAAACTTAAACATGTTTCTAAAATGCGACAGAATGAAACTTTCACATATTCATAAGTTGTGTTCCTTTCTCATTTCCCTTCTCACACCCTGTAACTTGTCTTGGATACGATTCTCTTTTATTAGTTGAATGAGTCTAAGATGCAAAGCTCCTCTTTGGGTCTCATTTCTTCTTAAATAGAACGGACTGAGTTGTTCCTCCTCCGTATCCGCGCCCCCCCCGCCCCCCCCCCCATTCCCAACAATGTATATGTCGGAGCCCTAGCCCTCAATGTGACTGTCTTTGGAGAGATGGCCTTTAAGGACTTAATCAGGTTAAATGAGGTCAGAAGGGCAGAAGCCCTACCCCAGCAGGACTGGTGTCGTTCTGAGAAGAGGGAGAGACAGCAGGGTGCATGCACAGAGGGCTGTGCTGTCTGCAAGCCAGAGGGGGGCTCTGCAGTAACCACACTTGTGGCACCTTGACCTTGGACTTGCAGCCTCCAGGACCGTGAGACATAACCTCACGCGATTGGAGACACACTGTGGTACCTTGCTATGGCAGCCCAAGGGGACCAGTGCGTCACATGATGCTGACACTAGAGGATGGGACCATCTTCGTTACCATGTAAGTGACATGTTCTGTGTCAGGCTGTGACCTCCATGCTGAGGAATATGATCATGTCCATCTGGGGGTGGGGGGGGCGGGGATTAGTCATCCAATGAAATCCTAAACTCGTGGCATGAGGAAACTCAATAGGAGCTATCATCTTGTTCCCATCCCCACTGTATGTCTCTATTTGCCCCAGTTTCCTTTTATTTTCTCCCCCTGGTCTTCTGATGTTCTGTGTGAACTTTCTGTGTTCACTTTCAAAGACTTTCCTGAGGAAAGTGGCCACTGTGATGGCTGTGTTTACTGCAACTTCTAAGAGAAAGAAAAAATGCCAATCACATTTTACACAAGGCAGCAGGTGATTTGGTTGGTACTACCTGGTGATGGCAGGGACTGGTTAGCCTTGGTGACCCCACAGGATCCTGGGAAATAAACCACATGTCTCCTGGTTCACTGTTCTTGTTCCTATCATAAAAGGGAGGATGGGAGTGAGAATAAAGCGGTAAATGTGAGCACTCCCAGGGCGCAAGACCCTGACTTTCCGAGAATAGGTCTCTGTCCATAAGAAGCTGACGATCACTAGGTAAATCACTAGGTATGTAAGTGACATTGACTATACACGTTTCTGAAACAAATACTGAGTTAACACTTACAGGTCCATGGCTATTATGAAGGTTAGGTGACATAAAATTACACTTTTCACCTTTCTTAGACCATTTTCTGTTTAATGATCTAGAGTTTAAAGAGAAATATGACGTCTCAATTCTTTCTCTGTTGTACAAATGACAGCTGAGAGTGGCTCAGGGGCAAAGCGATTTGCCCAAGATCACATGAGTCATTAATGGCCGGGCCTGGCCACTCGCTGACTTCCATCACTGTGAATAGTTGTCATTGTGACTTAATTAGCAAAAGCAGCAAATGTTTTCAAAATGCAACGTACATATAGAAAACTGTAATTCTCCAAGAGAAGCAAAAGCACCAGCGTTACGTTGGCCAGCTGGCTTTTAGAGTTGCCATTGTAGGTGCCTGCTCAGTGTAAATGTCTGCCTGCAGAGCGTAGCTCCTTACAGGAAGGTAAAGGGTAAAGCATCCCTAGACAGCATAAGCTGTAAGTGATGCGTGTGACATTAAACACCATGGAGACGAGTCATAGCTTGACCAGCACCGTCTTTCTTGTCTCTTTCAGGAACGCGAGAAGGTGGCCTCTGATGATAGACCCTCAAGGTCAGGCTAATAAATGGATCAAGAACATGGAAAAGACCAACAGTCTGCAGCTGATTAAATTCAGTGACCCTGACTATGTCAGGACGCTGGAGAACTGCATCCAGTTTGGGACCCCTGGTACGTAGGCAGCCAACAGGCATACCTTACGGAAATGCCTGGGGAGGGCTCATTAACCCCAAATGGTGTAGGTTGTTCCTTTTTAAAAAAATAAGTGTGTTGGATTAATCTTAAATTATGACTTTATTAATGTCTTTCATTATTTATTGACAATCAAGTGAGAACTTCAGAGATTCTAGTTCCAGAAGGTTAGGATATTTTCTGTGTCTCAAAGTGAATTTATGATGCATCCTCTAATAGAGCTAAAGTTTTAATTTTTGTCTGTTCTTTGTTGTTCTTTAGTTCTTATTATGACTCCACATCTACAATTAAAAGGGCCACTTGATATGTCAAAAGTATTTTAACACAGTGTTAGTCCAGTTATCTATTTATTCTCCTTTCAACTTACCCTATAAAAATGGCAGAGGAGTAAGTACACATTTTACGTGGCCGACTGTTATCTGCCATTAACAAGGGAGAGATTAGAAACATGGCCAGGATTTTTCAATAAAGCTCTATGCACATGTCACACTTGTCAAAACAAAGAACAGAATAGTTATGATTGGAGTAAATTGGGGTTATTAGTCACATTTTAAATTCATGTTACTCATCAGATGTGACTCTTTACTTGATCAAATAAATGGAAACATGATGAAACTACAACATATTTAGCCTCAGGACAAGTTTAGCAAACCCCAGGTTCTGTGAGAGCGAGTACTGTGTGGAAAAATAATCACAAATATACCAGGTGGTCTCTCAGGCATTTTATTTTTGTATATTAATAATGAGTTAGTCTTTAAAATATGAATTACAATTGTAGGTTCTATTAGGGTAGGCATGAAATGAACCAAGTCTACTAATGAAATCTGTGTGATACACACACACACACACCCGCTCACACCCACACACACACACTCAGAATTTCCTCCATCCAACCGGTGTTCTTAGAGCATAGTGTAATGATAGGAGTTACAAAAAGGGGGAATATGATCTCTACTATCAAATGCCTTGCTTTTTTGAACAGACAGGACCGGGAACTATATGTAGCTAGCTGTAATACAAATAGAAAGTGGAAGGACATGGCTAACCTTACCAGAACTACTGTGCTGTGATGGGCAGGCTCTGGAAATAGAGTAGATGCCCCATCACTCAATGCCTCATTCAGTGACTCCGTTCCCCATCTGTACTTTGGCCAGGGAGACAGAGCGACTACTTTGCGTACTTAACGCAGATAAGCTCAACTTATGTTGCTTCTGCGGTTGGAGACTTACTATGCGGTTTATGTGTACCATCTTTTAATTCTATTAGTATAATAGTTAATTATCCTAGTATAATCAGAAGGACACAGATGATGAACTATGAGAATTCAGAGGACTCAGATTTCTTGAAGGAATTGGCACCATAAATACTTTGTGTGATTAAAATTACCTAATTTAGCTTGAGTATTCAAATAATTTCCTTGACACAGGTAAAAAGAACAAATTAATGATAACTGAGCATCTACCACATGCTTGGCGTTCTGGAGATTTCTGTGATCTCAGCCATAAATATTGGTGACAATACTGCCATGATTTTAGACAGAAATATGCCGTGGAGCCAATCAGTCTGTGTTTTTGAAAGCGTAGGTCACACTGTGAGAGAGAAAACCAACTTAGTGGGTCTTGACCAGCATTTTCAAGTGAAATGCAATAGAAACTAATAGAACAGATTAGGCTGCCTGGCATGGAGTAAAGGTGAGCATTCTTTTCTGAAGTTTTAAAAGTTTTAGATGCATATGTGTAGACTCGATTAAGATGTAAAATGCATTTCTTACTTGGAGTTGTGGCCATTTTAAAAAAAAATTGAAATCCAGTTATCATTAAGTTGTTCTTTTTACCTGTGTCAAGGAAATTATTTGAATATTCAAGTTAAATTAGGTAATTAGGCAAATCCACTTGGTTTTATTAACAAGGTAGGTGAGGAGCCAGAGAGTGTTAGTCACGTGGCTTAGCCAGCTTGCACCCCTCATCAAGGGCAGTGCCGAATGGGTCCCCAAGTCTTCTGCCTGTGGCTTCCGTGTCCTTTACACTCGCTATAGCCTAGTTTCTGGAATGAAATACTTTAAAAACAGATAGCGATTGTTTACAATGCCTTCTGACATTCATCATCGGGAAGAGGTGAGAAGTTTTAAATCTATTCCAGAAAGAGAAACAGATGGCACATTTTAAACTTTTTATATTTAGCCTCCAAGCGAAAGGGCCATTGCTGCCACCGCTTTACAATGTAGGCGGCGAAGACTCCCCCGTTAAGGAGTTACCGTTAGACCGGCCTCTCCCCAGACGGCGCTGCCCAGTCCAGGCCGCCGGGCGGGGCGGGAGCTTCCTCCTCCTCCCTCACCCCCGGGCCTCCCTCTTATTGATGTTGAGTTTTAGGATAAGATCCTCTTTGATAAAATATCCCGCTACTTAAGGGAAAAAAAGTTTTAGAGCCAAAGTTCTAGAAAATAAAGGTACATTTGCCTGAGCTGTGCCGGTGCATAAGGTTTGCCCGGAATAGTAATCAGACAAAGACTGCTGGTAAGTCCATTTTCACACCTCAGTACAGCTGGAGACACAAAACAGGAGAAGATTTTAATTTTTAAAAGAGAAATCAATTGGTGTAGATCTTCCCATGGCTTTCCGTGCCCTCCACGAGAAGCGTCTTTTCATTAAGAGCGAACCCCCGGGTGGGAGCCTGTCCTACCGACACCCCATCTCCCCGCAGAGCATCCCCGGGACGCTGCGCTCCCTCCAGGGGT
>NW_006293349.1:6504275-6517836 GCF_000327345.1 Myotis davidii | reverse complement strand
GCTCTCTCTGCCGCCAGTGCTGCTGGAGAACGTGGGCGAGGAGCTGGACCCCATCCTGGAGCCGCTGCTGCTGAAGCAGACCTTCAAGCATGGCGGCAGCACGTGCATCCGCCTGGGGGCCCCGGTCCCGCAGCTGGAGCTCGGGGACTGCACGCACCTCGTTCTCTGCAGACGTGACCCCCGCTCCTCTGGAGCCGGGGTTCAGGAGCAGGACATGGGCGCTCTCCTCCGCCCATTTTACGGATTGCTGAGCAGAACTGCTTTCGCGCTAAAATCTAACAGTCGCGTCCAGAGTCCAGTCGGGTGAAGGTTCCTGTCGCGACTGCAAGGCCCCGGGAGGCTGGTCCGCTGCTCATTCCCAGGCCGGGGCCCCTGCGGAATGCGCCTGGGATGAGCTGGGAGGCAGGGGGAGGGGGTGGAGATGGGGGGTAGGGAGGGGGGGGGGGAGAGGAGGGGGGAGAGCTCTCACTCGCAGGCCTAGAGGAGAGCACGGTAAGCAATACTGATTCCGATTCTGCAAGTTACATATAGAGACGAGACTGATGCAGGCAGCGCAGAAGCGTCCTTCAGGGAAATGTTTACATTCGTGCCGACACCGGTCCGCAGCGGGGAGGAAGCCTAAGATGGCACAGCTCCCGCCTCCCTCCTCCCTCCGAGAGGAGCACACACAGGCCTTGTGTCCCGAGGCTTCCGTGGTCAATAACGGGACCATCTTCATGACCAGAGGACAGGGAGGAGCTGAGAGCTGGGCATACACGTTCCCGGACAGTCAGGGCAGCCAGGAAGGGGGGCGGGGGGGAGGGAGGGGCTGGGGAGCGGCCCTGGAGCCTCGTTTTAAAAACAACAATTAATTAAAATAAGTATGTTCTCTAAACCCCTGAAAAGAGTGTATGGTTAATGTACCTGTGAGGAGAAGCAGTGCCCAGTAGGGTTAAGAGCATGTTTCTGCAGCTGGACAACCTTGGTTCACACCCCAGCTCCATCACTTGCCAGTGGTGTGACTTGGCCACGTTATTAACCTCTCTCTGTGCCTCAGTTCCCTTATCTATAAAATGGGAATGATACACGTCTACCCATAGAGTGATGTGAAGGCTAAATCAGTGAATCTATGTAAAATCCTCAGAATAAGGCCCAGCACATATGATATGAGCACTAACTATTCGCATTATTCACTTATAAGTAAAAAAAAAGAATGAAACATAGAAGAAAATTACAAAATCCTAAAGCTGGGGTACAAAAAATGTTTTTTAAATAAATGGCAAGATGTCACCCCAACAAATTTAAATAGATAAATAAATGATGTGGAATACCTTTGTTTACTTTTCAGTAAAATCTCAGAAGATACCACAATGAACATAAACCATTTTTAGCTCCCTGATCACTACTTGTAATAAAAGTCCTACCCCCTGTGGGGAGGAAACTGATCTATGAGTCACAATTGAAATCCCCGAGATCCCTGGAGGGTCTGATTGCTTCATTATTTTTAATTGCTGGGATTGATTAAACAGGGATTAGAAAACATAGTGAAGCAGTTACTTGCTTTCATTTACAAATTAAAATACTTCCCCTTGATCCTATTTTTAGGATCTTTTATGTACCTTTTGCTTTCAAAAATACCCAGGGGATGACAGCATGCTGTATAACCCTTTTGAATCTAAATGAAAATAATATTAGGAAGCCATCTTTGTATAATATTCTTCTAGATATTTTTATGGGTTTTGGCTGTTTATTTTTTTCTTCATCATTTATCCCCCATACCTTCTTCCACTTCCCCCTACCTCCCCCCGACACACACACACACACACACACAATCACACACTGCTGTGTAGGTCCGTAAATGTTTATTTGTGAGAAAACAGTTGGATTTGCAAAATACTGATCTCAAAAAAATCTCACATTAATGGAATATGAATGACTACCTCTTTGTGTCTGAACACAATGGGGTAAAAGTTGTAAGACATGTATTTTACTAAACACCGTGGCTCTGGTTTGGGGATTAAAGCATATGTAACCTGTATACTTGGTTCTCATGCCAACAGGGAACATCTCTTGAAAGATTTAGTTATAATTTTTCACGAATGAATGCCAAACAGTAGAGAATTACATAACAACATATCATGAGTTTTCTGAATTGCTCAGTTTCAGGAATGGCTTGTTATCCCATTTAAACTTACGATTTTGCCCATGCACTCTCTATGTTTAGTGGCATCCAACCCTGTCATGGGGTAAGTGAGGGGGAAAGCTGAGAAGGGCTGGGTCTGGGTGGAGGAGGGAGCCGCCTCTTTATGAAGCTGTGATAAAATTCCCCATCACAGATAGGAAATGTTCTTATAGAACGTTTAGTATAGAACATTAGTTATTATTTTAGCAAAAAAATTACTGTCTTCCTGCAGAAGAAATTTTCTCTTACTGGGAAAGGTGGGGTGACACAGGGTCTCCCAGTCAGCGGGCAGAGCTGCAGCACATGCGACATTTCATAGTTTGTGTGCGTGGGATTCCACAGTCAGCCAGCATCCCTAAATTAAAGGCACAGGGCAGAGAGGCAGGGGAGGGGATGCTCAAGACATAGGTGAGGACCTTAACCCAAGACGTGAGGGCAGGCAGATTGCAAGATAGATGTTGGGTGGGGAGAGTGTGTGTTCAAATTAATTAAGGTTGATATGTTCAAGGTCAATGGAGTTTTTACTGCCTTATGGGTTTGTCGGTGACTAGAGCCAGAAAGTTCCTGTAGTTTATTGCTGTGTGTGGATGAGGGTGTGGAGGCAGGGGTGAGAGCAGGTTGTAGAGGGCTGAAGGACAATCTAGGTGAAGACAGAAAGCATATATAAGGAGCATCTTCACTAAATACAGTTCTGCAGACACCAAGAGCGGGCGTTCCATAGCTGAGGGGGATTGTGGGGACAAAAGAACGATTTACTTTCATGTTGTTTGCTTTTTAAAAAGAGAGACCTGAGCACGATTACTTCCCCACTCAGGCAAAGAAGCAGGAAGGGGGGATTTTAAGATGTAGGCAGCAGAGGGAGATGGGCCTGCAAGAGCCAGTATGTCCGAAGCAGGTGTCAGCTTGCTGCGTCCCGCTGGGCGCCACTGAGATGCAAATCCCTTAGTTCCCAGTAGTGGCTGGTTGTCAGGCTGTAAGTTCCATGTTATAATATGATTATGAAATTGTAAATATGTATACTTCACTTGTGACAGTGATGACAGGGATTTCCCCCCTCTTATCTCACTGTGTAAGATTTCCTTTTTTGCACTTCTAGGATCCTTAAAATACAACCCAGCGGGTCCAGTCAATATGAGAGATGGTTTGCAACCTGATTCTAATTGATTTTGAGGTGAACAGATTATTAGAAATTGGACCAGTTTGAAATCAAAATGTGTTTTAAAAAAAGATTTTTATTGATTTCAGAGAGGAAGGGAGAGGAGAGAGAGATAGAAACATCAATGATGAGAGAAAATCATTGATTGGATGCCTCCTGTATGCCCCACACTGGGGAGTGAGCCCACAACCCAGGCATGTGCCCTGGTTGGAATTGAACTGTGACCTCCTGGTTCATAGGTTGATGCTCAATCACTGAGCCACAATAGCCGGGCTGAAATAAAAATAAGATCACAAGAAAACCCCTTTGAAGTATCACATTTATGACCATAAGAAACTTTAGTGTGTTTTTAGCCCAACCATCAAGCTTGCCTATTTCTTTAGTTATCATCTCTACAAATTCCTCCTTTCACACACTCTACCATAGTAACTAGAATCTCTTTTTAAGGTCAAACTTGAAGCACAAAAGCAGAGGCTTTCTCCATAGAAACAATGACTTGATTTGTGTGTATCCTTCCATTTGTAGGTGACATTATTAAACTTCATGATAACGTCAGAGGGAATGCAGGACCAGCTGTTGGGAATTGTGGTGGCGCGAGAAAGGCCGGACCTTGAGGAGGAAAAACAAGCCCTGATACTGCAAGGAGCTGAAAACAAAAGGTTTTAAACACTACAACATACAGAATTATCTTTCCTTGTCCCAAGATCACTTTGAATCAATTGAAGTGCATTTTAAAGATCTATCCTATATAATAAAAGGCTCACATGCAAATCAACTGAACAGCAGAACAACAGGTTGCTATGACATGGACTGACCACCTGGTGATCAGTGCGCTCCCTCGGGGGGAGCATAGCTCAGCCACGAGCCAGGCTCACGGCTGGCAAGCTCATCGGAGGTGGCAGGAGCCTCTCCTGTGCAGCGCTAAGGATGTCCGACTGCCAGCTTAGGCCCACTCCCCACTAGAAGCAGGCCTAAGCTGTCAGTTGGACAGCCCCTGAGGGCTCCCGGATTGTGAGAGGGTGCAGGCTGAGCTGAGGGACCCCCCGCCCCCCAGGGCACTAATTTCATGTACTGCGCCTCTAGTTATGTTATATTAAACAGGTGCGTTGAATAGGAAGATGTAAGAGGAAAATATAAGGTATTACAGAGCTTCTATGAGAACTTGGAAAATGCATTACCGAGTATATTTTCACAGGCAAGTTCTTAGGCACCGGAAGAAGTGGGAGGCCATGTGTTTCCCACTTGGCAATGACGCCTTAGCACAAAAGCTTTAGTATTTATTGTGTAAGGGAGCTCACCTGTTTTCACTAGCGCACAGTCTGAAAGGACATGTCACATCCACTGTCTGCTTATGATATCTGTATCTCAGGTAGAACGGGTACGGCTCCGTAAGTTGTGGGAATTTCGGAAATGAATGGAGTGATGCTTCCTGTGCTATGGGGGATAGGATGCGGATGGCAGAGTCAGTTGGCTTACCTACCGTCTCCCCAGTTACCGCATAAATGGCCATTAGAAAGCGAAGTGGGGCAGAAAAGCCTGTTCAATGACTATAAACTTTTTTTGTTTCCCACTTGGCAATGACGCCTTAGCACAAAAGCTTTAGTATTTATTGAGTAAGGGAGCTCACCTGTTTTCACTAGCGCACAGTCTGAAAGGACGTCACATCCACTGTCTGCTTATGATATCTGTATCTCAGGTAGAACGGGTACGGCTCCGTAAGTTGTGGGAATTTCGGAAAATGAATGGAGTGATGCTTCCTGTGCTATGGGGGAGAGGATGCGGATGGCAGAGTCGGTTGGCTTACCTACCGTCTCCCCAGTTACCGCATAAATGGCCATTAGAAAGCGAAGTGGGGCAGAAAAGCCTGTCTTTCTGACATTTGCGAGATAAGAAATCATACAGCATCACCATATGGTGTTTGTCCCAAATGATGCATTTCTTTAGCTCACGAGCTCTTTGTTTCTGGTAAAAGAATGTGTGTACGTGAAGCGATTTCAAACGATTTCTTTTTCTCCTGAGAAAATTGTGTTTGATTCCAGGCAGTTAAAAGAAATAGAAGACAAGATTTTGGAAGTTCTTTCGTCTTCGGAAGGCAACATCTTAGAAGACGAAACTGCGATTAAGATACTGTCTTCCTCCAAGGCGTTGGCCAATGAGATCTCGCAGAAGCAGGAGGTGGCCGAGGAGACGGAGCGGCAGATTGACACCACCCGCATGGGCTACCGGCCCATCGCCATCCACTCCACCATCCTGTTCTTCTCCATTGCCGACCTCGCCAACATTGAGCCCATGTACCAGTACTCGCTGAACTGGTTTATTAACCTTTTCATCCTGTCTATTGAGAACTCGGAGAATTCAGACATTTTATCTAAAAGGTAGGTGAATACTAACTAATGAATGCATGGGCATTAAATAGCAATGGGCGGCTTTCATTGTTTCTCTCCGGGATGCTTTGATCATTGCAGGCACTTCGCTAAAATGACTAATCGTCATACCAGAAATAAATGTGAGGGTTTGAAATGGAACAGATGTGACCAAATTCAGTCTGCCAGGAAATGGCTCACAGAGATATAAGGTTATAATATAATTCTAAAAAGAGGAAACATGGAACCTCATTTTACCATTTGCAAAATGTACTTATGACTGGAGAAATGGAAAGAATAGTTCAGACCCCTAAGAAATATGACTCTTACCCTGTGTAAGCTTGTATTTCAAAAGTTACTGATTCAGGTTTTTATATATACATATGTAAACTTTGTCAAGTAACAGGGTCTTAAAAAAGTCTCCCTTTGTGACCATTTGGTATATTTACATGAGATACCTAATTTTACTGGTGGCTCTTACACTCAGTAATGGAATTCAGACCTTAATGGTATGTCTGTAAGAATAAAATTTCATTTTGTTGCCAGTGGGATAAATTTTAGTTTGGTGTTAAAACATGTTTTTAATAGAGTCTAACCCAAAATGACTGCTTGAATAAAGAAAATAACTCATTGCAGTCATTGCCCTTTGTAACGTTCTTGATCAATATGAAGCGGATACCTGTTCCTCGGCTGTTTGTGCCCAAAGGAAACTCAGTTTAATAATCACTTGCAGTTAACACTTAAAATAATTGCCAATCTCCTGACATCTCAATTCCATTCCTGCATTTACGATGGTAGAATTTTGCTAAATGTTGAATGTTCTTAGACTGAGCATTTTCTTTTGGCATTACCATTCATTATTTGACAAGCTTGAGCATGAGACTAATAAAGGGGTAAGACTGATGCTTGGCAAACAGTTTTTCAGATGTCTGCTCATGAGCCAGGAAACAGAGGGAGAGGGGACAGTGGGGTCTTTAGGGAAGAAATGCATGATGGTAGAGTTTAAATTTTGTTTTTACATAAGGATACTAGAAGCCCAGTGTATGAATTCGTGCACTGGTGGGGTCTCTCGGTCTGGCCTGTGGGATTGGGCCGAAACTGGCTCTCAGACATCCCCCAAGAAGATCTGGATTGTGAGAGGGCACAGACAAGGTTGTGGGACCCCACTGGGTGCACAATCAGGGCCAGGGAGGGATGCTGGAGGTTGGCCAGCCAGGGAGAGACTGTGGAAGGGCTCCAGGTCATGTCTGGCCAGTCTTGCTCAGTCCCGATTGGTTAGACCCCAGCAGCAAGCTAACTTATTGGTCTGAGTGTCTTCCCCATTGGTCAGTGCACGTCATAGCAAGCGGTTGAGTGGCCTTAGCATATCATTAGCATATTATGCTTTCATTGGTTGAATGGATGACCAGACGACCATATTAGGCTTTTATTATACAGGATTTGAAAATGCTTCAGTTTGTTTCTCTATCTCTTCCAGTATCTGAAATTTTAAGATTAGCATGGATTAGTGAAATTCAGAAAATAAAATTTTAAATGACTTTTCTTAGAGAAGCTCCCAGCCATTTGCATTATGGTAGTTCACTGAACAAGAACGTTTGCGTTTAACTCTAAAATCTGAGTTTCTTGAGGCAAGGATTTATTTTTTTAATGTTCCCAGAACCTATCATGTGTCAGTCACACAGAGGCACACAGTCAATGATGCCTTGCTTCTCACTGAAGTGCCTAATCTCAATCCTGGTTACAACAATAATACCAGAAAGTTAGCATCTTAACTGCTTCTTCTTTAAAACATTTTTCTTGATTTCAGAGAGGAAGGGAGAGGGAGAGAGAGATAGAAACATCAATGCTGTGAGAACATCATTGATTGGCTGCCTCCTGCACACCCCACATTGGGGATCAAGCCCACAACCCAGGCATGTGCCCTGACTGGGAATTGCTCAACCACTGAACCACACTGGCCAGGCTCATCTTAACTACTTCTAAATCATGGTCTTTTCTGGAGTCTAGAGAAAAAAAATTCTTTGCTCTGTCACTTAAAGACACATTTTGTGCACAAGATTTAAAAATTAGAACAATTATTTTGTTTTTATAACAAATTAGAACTCATCCACCTATGTGACATCTGTTTCTTCAATAACTGTGATGTAGACCCATACAATTTATAGAAAAATTAAATCCTTTTACCCAGATGTGAGAGTTGGATGAAATATAGAAAACAAAATATACCTTTTTCTTTTTTTAGTTAAAATTCTTTCATTTAGAAACAACAGAAATCATATTTATGACTACAGTTATCCTACAATTATAATCTGGAACCAAAGAGTAAGTAGAAAAGAAATGATTTGAAAACATTTATTGAGGTTATTAACATACTAGAGGCCCAGTGCACAAAATTCGTGTGTGGGTCCGGTCCCTAGGCCTGGCCTGCGATCAGGGCCATCTTCCCTGGCTGCCTGCAGCCAGCCCCACCCCCTGCCGCCACCCAGCCCTGGTTTCCTGTTCGCCATCGTGCCATCGGAGTCTGCCAGCCGAGGGGAAGGACCAAGAGGTTGGCGGTTCTTGCTTGCTCGCTGGCCCTGCCCCCACCGCGGGTCGCCCTCTGTGTGTGGGGCAACCAGCGGGGTGGGGACCTGGGCCTGGTGCTGCCTGCGTCCCCCGCCACCCAGCCCTGGTTTCCTGTTCGCCATCGTGCCATCGGAGTCTGCCAGCCGAGGGGAAGGACCAAGAGGTTGGCGGTTCTTGCTTGCTCGCTGGCCCTGCCCCCACCGCGGGTCGCCCTCTGTGTGTGGGGCAACCAGCGGGGTGGGGACCTGGGCCTGGTGCTGCCTGCGTCCCCCGCCACCCATCCCTGGTTCCCCGTTCACCACCAGGCAATAGGAGCCTGTGGCTGGGGAGAGGGACTGAGAGGTGGGTAGTGACTGGTTGAGCGGTTGTTCTGGTTGTTCCACCGTAAGGGTCCATTTGCATATTACCCTTTTATTATATAGGATAGGCAGAAACATACAGGAATCCTCAGTATTTGCTCCATGAGTTTTCATAAATGAGCACACCCATGTCACCAGCACCCAGACCAAGACATATTTGTTTCCCTCCTCGGCACTGACCCTGCCCCAACGCAATCACTGCCCTGAGTTCCGACCCCCTGGGTCAGTGTGGCCTGTTGTAGCGCAGCACAGCGATGGACTGGCATAGTGTGCGCTTCCGCCTGCCATCTGCGTCAGCCTGTGCGTGAGATTCCTATCGCTCCGTGCGGTGCAGGCTTACTCACTCTGGTTGTGAAGTAGCAGGCCACGGGGTGAGCATATTGGTGGGGAAGTATAAAAACAAGCTCTCCCGGCCAGATCCTCTCCACCCGCAGCAAAGACAGAGTCTTATTAGGGAATGCGCCTTAAACCAGAAGGTGCTGTGCGTCACAGACAATCCGGAGGAGATTGCAAAGATAGAAACCTCGCCCTCCCTCTGCCAGCCCCTGGGGGAGTGACCATGGGTGTCAGCAAACTGCCTCACCCAGAGGGAAAACAGATGGCTGCTGTCTTTATGGCAGGAGGTAGCGCAGGCACTCAGCTAGGCTGCGACCCTCCCACGACACTGGGGGGCAGGGCGCTGTGTCCTGCCCTGCACGCATCGGAGAGACCGTCCTCCGTCTCCGGGAAAGGCGTTCCCGGGTCAGAAAGCGGATGCGAGGCCCACGCTTTCCAAAGCCCACGCTTGCATTTCAGAGAGAGAAGAAAGGACTTCTGATTTTAAGTTTCCAAAAGGAAACAGGCTAAGAAAACAGAGGGGCAGGACATCTCTGCTCTTATTTTCAAAAGGGAGCCTTAAACCTGTGATGTTTATATGTGTATTTGTCCTTACACTATAACACACATTTTTATTCGTTTGCTGTCGAGGACAACTTGGGTAGCTTCAGTTTGGAACTGTTCTAAATTGTTGCTGCCTTCGACATTCTTGTACTTGGCTTTTCCACGTAACATGTACGGTAGGCATGTAGCTAAGAGTGGAGTCAGTGACCACAGGGTGTACATAGGGTCCATATTAGTAAACACTGCCACACAGAGCTCCAAACTTTGAGCCAGGCTTGTTTATTTTTTTATTATTATTTTTAGTAAAATAAGGGTTTTCAATGAAGAAGCTAACTCCCATTCAGAAATTAAAGTTAGACTGAGTTCTAGGAATCCTTTCTCTGTCAATCATTGGTAAACACCAGATAAGCTGTGGATTTCAGTTAGCTGCTGAACTCCAGCTACACCAGACTAACAAATTATTTTAGAATCTTAACATTGTCTAAACTTACCTCTCATTTCCTTTTATTCAAAGAAAAAAATGTACTTCATTTTTGTTTGTCTTCTGATAGTTATTATTTGTAATAATTATTACTTAACTGTGCAAGCTAACATGTTATGACTACTATGGTGTATACTATGCAAAATAATTTGAATCATCTGGTTTTTATAAAAATTTTAATGTACCAAAATTTATTATAGCAAAATAAATAAATAACTATAGCAAAAAATACGTTAAGTACTGAAACAAAAATCTAACTAGGATATAACTTTGTTACACGGACCAAACTGAAATCTCTCCCTCTCTCTCTGTCTCTCTCAGAAATACATATAAGTAAACACACACACACACACACACACACTTACTCACTCACACATATACACACACATGAGGTTTCTTTCTTTTTTTTCCTACTTCTACAAGATCATTTTTTCCATGTTATTAAATATTCTTCTAAAACAGAATTTTTGGTAGCTGGACAATATACCACTTTATGAATGTACCACAATTTCCTAATTGTAAGTAATCTATGTCAATCACTAGCTCTCTGGACATGTTTTGTTCATTTCTATTATAATTTTTATAACATATCGAATAAAAGTATTTTAAATTTTTTATTTCAATGCTAGTTTATTTCCCTTGGAAGATAATTAAGTAAAAATGCTTTAAGTGTTATATTCACATTATGATTTATTGTGAATACAGATCGCATGTTAGCACTTACTAGAAAGTTGTTAGTTACAAATATTGTGACCTGCATGTTCTGAATTTGTGGTAAATAAAAATGCAGTTTATCAAGTTTTGTGATTTCTCCAGCTTTTGTGAATTTATGGACAGAGTAGCACATTACTAAACTTAATAAAGGAGCTATACATTTTGGTCTGTTCATTTAACATATAATATGGAATATTTGGGAGTACTTATACAATAAAGAAATCAAATTTAACCCCAAGAAATGTTTTGTTAAAAATAGTTCACAAACCTTTAAAAGTAATAGATTAATACAAGCAAACATTAATTTCTTTTTCAAAAGGAAGATTTTTTAAAAAATCAGTTGAGAATAAAATATCTTCTACTGGCCCTAACCGGTTTAGCTTAGTGGATAGAGCGCCCGCCTGCGGACTCAGGGGTCCCAGGTTCGATTCCGGTCAAGGGCATGTACCTTGGTTGTGGGCACATCCCCAGTGGTGGGTGTGCAGGAGGCAGCTGATCGATGTTTCTAACTCTCTATCCTTCTCCCTTCCTCTCTGTAAAAAAAACAATAAAATCTATTTTAAAAAAATATCTTCTACTGGTGTTTCTACATCCTGTACGTCTCAAATTAGTGGACTCAGCTGCTTAGGACTCTGGATTATTAGGGGTGACTGACCAGAAAGCTGACTGGGTAGCATACACCTAACTGGTTTATGGGAGGTTTCCTTCCAGCACCTTCTGTAAAGTGTGACACGTTGGTGTGACTGACTTCTCTCTCTGTCGCCCCCAGGCTGCAGATTCTCAGGGACCACTTCACGTACTCGCTCTATGTGAACGTGTGCCGGTCGCTCTTTGAGAAGGACAAGCTGCTCTTCTCCTTCTGCCTCACCGTGAACCTGCAGATCCACGAGCACGCGGTCAGTGCTGCTCTCTGTGCAGGGGGAGCCCATCACATAACGCTGCCTCGTTAATGTACTGGTTTGTGTATTCGTGTGGGGACATAGGTAGAAAGAGTTGTAAATCATTACACAAGAAGAATTACTATAATTAAGGCAAGACAACACTACTAGACTGAATTTCAGAGGTGAAAAACTAAACATGGAGTTCATCATGTAACTATTATTTAAACTTGTGTATGTTTTCATTTAAAATAAATTAGTTTCTATTAAAAACATATAAATACGAGAGGCCTGATGCACAAAATTCGTGAGGGGCTCTGCCCCCACCGCCACAGCAACCACCTCTGCCTCGGCCCCTGCTGCTGCGGCTTTGTCCAGAAGGTCGTCCAGAAGGACATCTGGAAGGATGTCTGGTCTAATTAGCATATCACACTTTTATTATTATAGATGCATATAAATGTACTAAGTTTATTGATATGTTTATATCAAGTAATAGCATAAACGGCAATGTTTTTAAGAACTTGTGCAAGTTAGACAAATCTGTGTTGAACAATACCTTTCACACATTTTTCTAAGTTTAAAATCCATTCATTTAAAATAAAGGAAGCACTGTGAGAATGGAGGTGGTGTGTAAAGTCAGTATTTTGTCAACTTATGTGTCTAAGACTTATTGATTTCATATGGTGATATATTGGTGGAATTCTGAAGGAGTAAAGGATTTATTTTTGCATTTCTTGCAAAAGTTTCATAACAGTACTTGGCTATATTTTATGGAAAATAATTGAAAACATGGCAGATTGATGGCTTTTCACAATTTCTAGGGCCGGCAATACTCTAAGCAGCCATTCGGGAAAACATATATTCAAATAGAATATGTTCAGATTTTTGTGTTAAATGAGTAATTCTGGAGATCATCAAAAAGTAGTTTTTTAAGATGGAACAATTTTTGAAGAATGATTATGATAGACACAATGGTTTCTCATTGATAAGTACTGATCCATCTCAGTAGGATGGGCTTTCATATGAACCACACCTGAAACTTGAACATCAACTGTCAATTTTTAAAAACAGCTGTAAATGTACTATTTATGTGACAAACTTACTTCCGACCCTTCATGCTGCTTTTTCTCTTTTTCCCCCAAAAGATTAATAAGGCCGAGTGGAGGTTTCTGCTCACGGGAGGCATCGGCCTGGACAACCCTTACACCAACCCTTGTACGTGGCTTCCTCAGAAGTCCTGGGATGAGATCTGTCGCCTGGACGAGCTGCCCTCCTTTAAAGCCATCCGGAAGGAGTTCATGCACCTCAAGGACGGGTGGAAAAGAGTCTATGATAGTTTGGTATGTTTTCAAGGCTCTCGCTTTCCAAAATGTTTTAAGTGGAGAAAATGTTCAATAACATATTCTCATTTTTGAAAACAAACACGATTCAAGGAAGCTTTATGTAAGCTGGTCGGATGTTAAATAGCAAAGTGTAGAACCACCTTCGAAATCAGTGATTCTGTTTGAACTTCCAATTCCGTGAAGTGCGGAGATGCGTGAAGGTTGCATGGTCCGTAAAAATATTATTTCTGAATTTCCATGCCAGGTTTTTATTTAGTATCTACTTACACTTTGGCAGTCATAATAGCAGATAAGCTGACATTTTACAAAACAGCTATTGTTTAAGTTTTTTTGAATGCAGGGTAAGAGCTTATTAAAGGTTTTCATTTCATATCACATGTCATTTGAGGAGAGGGAAAAGCCAGTATTTCTCAAATATTTTTATGAATCCCTGTCTTGCTAATTGGAGGCTACTATAGTTAACACATCCCATGTTACTCAGTTTCCCTTCTGGAATTCATAGAAATTGTTGCCTTCCCGAAGTTTTTAGGTACAAGTGCTAATATTTTGCCAGTTCCCAGTTATATTTTTTTCTATTCCTTTGTTTCTACTCCTGTGACATTCTGCTTCCCTTGGACTTAATTTACAAGAGCTCTGTGTGCGGAAGCTGGGAAGGAGGGAAA